>NW_019943270.1:126004-134340 GCF_002910315.2 Salvelinus sp. IW2-2015 | reverse complement strand
TTGCGCTCTCTCTCTCTCTATCTTTTTCACACCTCTCTCGCTCTCTTTCTCTCTCTATCTCTCTCTCGCTCTCTTCTCTCCGTCTCTTTTCCTCTCTCTCTCTGTCTTTTTCACCCCTCTCTCTCTCTCTCTCTCTCGCTCTCTCCGTGTCTTTCACCCCTCTCTCGCTCTCTCTCATATTAATCTGAGTTACTTTGAGTACTTTGACAGCTAATTATCTTATACAGCGCGCTGAGACTGGAAGTGAAATAAACCTGATACACACACAATCCAAATGTTTATTAACACACACGAACACACACACACACACAC
Organism: Salvelinus sp. IW2-2015; assembly: GCF_002910315.2. Classification (NCBI taxonomy): domain Eukaryota; kingdom Metazoa; phylum Chordata; class Actinopteri; order Salmoniformes; family Salmonidae; genus Salvelinus; species Salvelinus sp. IW2-2015. The sequence continues at coordinate 134,028 of NW_019943270.1, read as the reverse complement.
ACGCACACGCACACACTCACACGCACACGCACACGCACACGCACACGCACACGACACACTCACACTCACACTCACACTCACACTCACACTCCACCACACACACACACCACACACACACCCACACACACACACACACACACACACACACACACACACACACACACACACACACACACACACAACACACACACACACACACACACCACACTCATCCATTCAAAACTAAATCCACATTTCTTTCTTCAAGTGTTCTGTGAAGTAATTACCAGCTGAATATAAAAACTAACTTCATAAAATCCATTTTAAATCTAATTACCACAGTTTCTAAAAACACCTTTCATTTCCATCACCCACCCACGTCACCGTTCATGTTCATGTCTGACTGGAAACACCGAGTCTCTAATTACTTACCCCTCTGTCTAATGACTGATACCTAGTGTACAACACTGGCTAATTACATATGATCTGTGAAGAGAGATTCACAGGCTCTTCCCAGAACCATTAAACAAAGGCTGTGTCAGTTGGTGTTTTATATCAACAGATGAACACTGGAGCATACACACATTTCTCACATTTAAAAACAGGTAAAAGGCTTTACAGTGGAAGATATTATATTTGCTGAAAATAAAACCAAATATGATATCTTCCACTGTAAAGCCTTTTACCTGTTTTTAAAATGTGAGAAATGTGTGTATGCTCAGTGTTCATCTGAGAAACATACTGACTTGTTACATGTCCACTGACCACAGCTGACCACTGACCACAGACCTGACCACAGACATGTCCACAGACATGACCACAGACCTGACCACAGACATGACCACTGACATAGCCCACAGACCTGACCACTGACCACAGACATGACACAGACCTGACCACAGACCTGACCACAGCCTGACCACAGCATGACCACAGACCTGACCATGACCACAGACATGACCACAGACCTGACCACAGACCTGACCACTGACCACAGACCTGACCAAGACATGACCACAGACCTGACCACAGACCTGACCACAGACATGACCACAGACCTGACCACAGACACTGACCACAGACCTGACCACAGACCTGACCACAGACATGACCACAGACCTGACCACAGACCTGACCACAGACATGACCACAGACATGACCACAGACCTGACCACAGACATGACCACAGACCTGACCACAGACATGACCACAGACATGACCACAGACCTGACCACTGACCACAGACCTGCCACAGACATGTCCACAGACATGACCACAGACAAAACCACTGATCTGACCACTGAGCAAGATGCTTGGCAGGTTGCTTAGCAACTATGACAAACTGTACCAAAACTCTAAGACAATAAATTTAAAAAAATACCCAGAGAAACATACTGACTCGTTACATGTCTTCCTGTTAAAGAAACACAATAGAACACATAATGTGTTGTGAACAGTGTTATGAAATAATAATGTCATGTAATATTTTAAGTTAACTGCCTTAATGTAGCTGCTGCCTTGGGAGCATAAAATGGGATCCTTCGTAAATGCAAACAGACAAACTTGAACTACACACAATCACACACCATAAACACACTAATTCATGCATGCATGGTCACAAGCAAGCACACACAAACCTCCTTCCTTTCTCACTCAGAGACGACTCGCAGGCTGGCGAACCAATCTGATCGTTTCCATGACAACAGAGGGCTGAGCAAGTGAACTTCTGTCAGGTGCCAAGAGCTCATTGCAATTGAACTGTGTGTATGTGTGTGTGTGTGTGTGTGTGTGTGTGTGTGTGTGTGTGTGTGTGTGTGTGTGTGTGTGTGTGTGTGTGTGGTGTGTGTGTGTGGTGTGTGTGTTGGTGTGTGTGGGTGTGTGGTGTGTGTGGTGTGTGGTGTGTTTTGTGCCCACACGCTTGAGAGGGAGAACAGAATGTGCTTATCTCTGGTGACCGGCCGCAAATACCCCTCAGTCTGTCAGTCTACCTCCTCCAACTCTCTCTCTCTCTCTCTCTCTCTCTCTCTCCCTCTCTCCTCTCTCCTCTCTCCTCTCTCCCTCTCTCGCTCTCTCTCTCTCCCTCTCTCCCTCTCTCCTCTCTCTCCTCCTCTCCCTCTCTCCCTCTCTCCTCTCTCCCTTCACCTTTCCATCTGACACTCTGCCTCTCTCTCCTTCACCGACATAATCTGTTCAGCCAATACTCTCTCTTTTCCTCTGCCATCCATTATTACCCTTTCAGCGCTGTTCTCCCTCACTCTCTTCTCTACCTCTGACAGGAACAGACAGATAGAGTGTGAAGGGGAATTAAAAAGACAGAAAAATGAAAGTGATTCTCCTCATTTTTACACCTTCCTTCCTTTCAGTGTCCAGACTACTCTGCTGACCGTACACACTGTATTTGATCGTTCCTCTCTCCTCCTCTCCTCTCCTCTCCTCTCTCTCTCTCCTCTCTCTCCTCTCCTCTCCTCTCTCTCTCTCTCTCCTCTCCTCTCCTCTCTCTCCTCTCCTCTCCTCTCCTCTCCTCTCCTCTCCTCTCCTCTCCTCTCCTCTCCTCTCCTCTCCTCTCCTCTCCTCTCCTCTCCCTCCTCCTCCCCTCCCTCCTCTCCCTCTCCTCTCCTCTCTCTCCTCTCCTCTCCTCTCCTCTCCTCTCCTCTCCCTCCTCTCCTCTTCTCTCCTCTCCTCTCCTCTCTCTCCTCTCCTCTCCTCTCCTCTCTCTCCTCTCCTCTTCTCCTCTCCTCTCCTCTCTCCTCTCCCTCTCTCCCTCCCCTCCCTCCCCTCCCCTCCTCTCCTCTCCTCTCCTCTCTCTCCTCTCCTCTCCTCTCCTCTCCTCATTATGGCAGTATACAGTATGCTGAATCATGGTGACTGTAGTTATTGTATATCTTTAGAAGTCTGTGTTCAGAAGAATGAAGAATCCCTGTTTGGTCTTTGATGTTGGTCTTCCATCCCTTGCTGTGGTTAGAGCAACATGGTTTACAATATGAATGCAGCATTTCTTCCAATCATATCGCTGCAACTTGAAACTCCTATAAATAAATCACATCTTGAATGGTGTGTGTACTTAGCTGTGGAAGTCGGTATGGGCTGTAGCCAGTGTGTGCGTGTGTGTGTGTGAATAAGGTGAATGAGCTGATGCTGTTGCTCTGCCTGCCCAAATAAAGAGAGAGAGAGAGAGAGAGAGAGAGAGAGAGAGAAGAGAGAGAGAGACAAATTTGACCCCAATAACTACCATGGGATTTGCGTCGACAGCAACCTTGGGAAATTCCTCGGCATTATCATTAACAGCATACTTGTAAATGTCCTCAGTGAAAAAAAAGACACATTTCTTTCCACAGGACATTAGGTTGAGACAGGGATGCAGCTTAAGCCCCACCCTCTTCAACATATATATAAACGAATTGGCGAGGGCACAAGAACAGTTAGCAGTACCCAGCCTCACCCTACAGGAATCTGAAGTCAAATGTCTACTGTTTGCTGATGATCTGGTGCTTCTGTCACGAACAAATGTGGGCCTACAGCAGCACTTAGATCTTCTGCACAGATTCTATCAGACCTGGGGCCTGACAGTAAATCTCAGTAAGACAAAAATAATGGTGTTCCAAAAAAGGTCCAGTCACCAGGACCACAAATACAAATGCCATCTAGACACCGTTGCCCTAGAGCCTACATAAAACTTGGCCTAAACATCAGTGCCACAGATAACTTCCACAAAGCTGTGAACGATCTGACAGACAAGGCAAGAAGGGTCTTCTACGCCATCAAAAAGGAACACAAAATCCACATACTAATTAGGATCTGGATAAAAATACTTGAATCAGTTATAGAACACATTGCCCTTTATGGTTGTGAGGTCTGGGGTCCACTCACCAACCAATAATTCACAAAACGGGACAAACATCAAATTGAGGTGCCTGTGATAAAAATATCCTCAGTGTACAAGGTAAAACACCAAATAATGCATGCAAAGCAGAATTAGGCCGATACCCGCTAATTATCAAAATCCAGAAAAGAGCCGTTCAATTCTACAACCACCTAAAAGGAAGTGATTACCAAACCTCCATAACAAAGACATCACCTACAGAGAGATGAACCTGGAGAAGAGTCCCCTAAGCAAGCTGGTCCTGGGGCTCTGTTCACAAACACAAATAGACCCCACAGAGTCCAAGGACAGCATCACAATTAGACCCAACCACATCATGAGAAAACAAAAATATAATTACTTGACACATTGGAAAGAATTAACAAAAAAACAGAGCAAACTAGAATGCTATTTCTCCCTCAACAGAGAATACACAGTGGCAGAATACCTGACCACTGGGACTGACCCAAAATAAAGCAAATCTTTGACTATGTACAGGCCTGGGTCTCAAGAGAAGACAGGCTATGTGCACACTGCCCACAAAAGGAGGTGGAAACTGAGCTCCACTTCCTAACCTCCTGACAAATGTATGACCATATTAGAGACACATTTTTCCCTCAGATTAAACAGACCCGCAAAGAATTTGAAAAAACAAACCCAATTTGGATAAACTCTCATATCACAGTGTGCCATCACAGCAGCAAAATGTGTGACCTGTTGCAACAAGAAAAAGTCAAAGTCAGTTTATTTATTTTCCCTTTTGGACTTTAAAACTTCTTGTCAATAGGGGGGCGCCATTTCGACTTTGTAAAAATGTGTTCCCAAATTAAACTGCCTRGTACTCAATTCTTGCTCGTACAATATGCATATTATTATTACTATTGGATAGAAAACACTCTCTAGTTTCTAAAACCGTTTGAATTATATCTGTGAGTAAAACAGAACTCAAGTTGCAGCTAACTTCCTGTCAGGAAGTGAGAAATCTGAAATCGATGCTCTGTTCCAGGGTCAGTGTATTAAATTGTATTAATTGCATGTGATCTATGAGTCGACATGCACTGCATACGATTTCCCCTAGATGTCAGTAAGCAGTGAGAATTGGAATGGTGTTGCTAGGCAGATCTGAGGCCATATAAAGGCTCATGGAACCGGGGGTGCACTCTTTTCAACGTTCGTCATGGCGCAAAGGAGGACCTCAGGATGGCATTCTGAAAACTCTCGTTTAGGCCTTAGATATATCCGGCTCTGATTTTATTCGATATAGGTGTTAAAGACTCATAATGTAGTTATTTTAAACCGAGTTATATCAGTTTATATCAGTATATTGCGATTTTCGGATATTTCTTTGTGCTGCGTTATGAAGAGTTGGGCACGTCTGGGCCACATAGCTAATGTTTGCTGCTAATTCCTAAGTTGAAGAAGATGATCTACAACCGAGCAACGATGATTCTGGACAAAGGACCACTTGCATAAGATTCTGATGGAAGCTCTATCAAAAAGTAAGAACTATTTATGATGTTAATTCGTTGTTCTGTTGAAAAATGTAAAACTACTATTCCGCTATTAATTTCGGTGCGGTCTCGCTTTAACGCACGCCTGTATGTCGTAGTAACGTTAATTTAAAAAATCTAACACAGCGGTTGCATTACTTCTTGGGACTATAGGGGGTGCTGTTCGCATTAGCATATTTGGGTCTCCAAATTAAACTGCCTCGTGCTAAATTCTTGATCGTACAATATGCATATTATTGTTATTATTGGATAGAAAACACCTTCTAGTTTCTATAGAGTTGGAATTTTGTCTCTGAGTGGTACAGAACAATATCTACAGCACTTTTCATGACAGGGGTCAGATTTCAGAAATTTTACCCCTGATCTGGAGTCTGTTTTTAAGGCGACAGTGAATGCTATGAAGAAACCGACACTGCCTACGTCTTCCTCTGGGTGTCTGTACGTCATCACGTTTTGAATGGAGTCTATTGCACAATCCCAGCCCATATAAAAACCACAAAACGTGGGAGGACCTCTCTCTTCTCCGCGCGCCACAAGCAAGATGGACATCGGACCTGCCTCATTCCAAATCGTTGTTTAACTAGTTATATTTCTCCGGTCATGTTTTCAGTCGTTATAGTTGTTAAAAACATCATAATGTGTTTAATTTGAACCGTTTTATAGCAATTTTATATCCGTTTAGTGCGATTCTCTGAGGAATTTTCTTTGTCGTGCACTTTTTAGCTTTGGAAACGTTTCGGGGTGTCGTCGTTGGTGGTGGACATTTCAAAGGACAGAGGACATCTATCGACCCAAAGACGTTATAACATAGAAAGGATACATTGCCCAAGAATCTGATGGAAGAACAGCTCAAAGTAAGCAATATTTAATATGATAAATCGTTGTTCTGTCGAAATATTTTTAAACGCATATTTCGCCATTTTGTTTGGTATAGCTTCACTTGGCGAACCCTGTATTGAAAAGTAAGGATATTTAAAAATGTAAATCAGCGGTTGCATTAAGAACTATTTTGTTTTTTCGATTCCTGTCTACCCTGTATTTTTTAGTCAAGTATATGATTAGCTTTCGATTAAACTAGATCACTCTGAAAGCTGACGTTCCTCATTTTGAGGCTTGAGTTGTGACTATTTCCATTGTATAACCACAGTTTTGTATGGCTAAATATGCACCTTTTCGAACAAACTGTATATGTATGTTGTAAAATGTGTTACAGGAGTGTCATCGAAGAATTCTGAGAAGGTTAGTGAAAAATTTATATTTTGGCGGTGATTACGTTATAGCGCCTCTTGGCTGGAATCGATGCTCTGGTAACGTTTGCACATGTGGTATGCTAACTTATCGATTTATTGTGTTTTCGCTGAAAAACGCTTAGAAAATCTGAAATATGGTCTGAAATCACAAGAACTTGTGTCTTTCCATTGCTATGCTCTGTCTATTTTTATGAAATGTTTTATGATGAGTAAATTGGTCATACACGTTGCTCTATCTAGTAATTCTAGTCGATTGTGATGGTCGGTGCAATTGTAAACTGTGATTTCTACCTGAAATATGCACTTTTTTCTAACAACACCTATCCTATACCATAAATATGTTATCAGACTGTCATCTGATGAGTTTTTTTTCTTGGTTAGTGGCTATCAATATCTTAGTTTAGCCGAATTGGTGATAGCACCTGAAGGAGTAAGAAACTGATGGAGTTAGAAAAATTGTGTATTTTGCTAACGTGTTTAGCTAATAGATTTACATATTTTGTCTTCCTGTAAAACATTTTAAAAATCTGAAATGGTGGCTTTATTCACAAGATCTGTATCTTTCATCTGGTGTCTTGGACTTGTGATTTAATGATATTTAGATGCTACTATCTACTTGTGAAGCTATGCTAGCTATGCTAATCAGTGTGTGGGGGGATGGGGGGTGATCCCGGACCCGGGGTAGAGGCTCGTTGAGGTTAAGAACTAATGTACTTTCATTTGCTGTCCAACCTGTATTTTTTGTCAAGTTTATGATTAGTTATTGATTAGATTAGGTGCCTCTCCCAAGATTTCTCCCGACATTTTGTTGGCAGCTTGGCTACTATTCTCATTGTATAACCACGATTTGTGCGCTAAATATGCACATTTTCGAACAAACAATATATGTATTGTGTAATATGATGTTATAGGACTGTCATCTGATGAAGTTTTGAGAAGGTTAGTGAAAAAATGTATATCTTTTGGTGGTTTATTCGCTATCGCTAACGTGCATGAATCAATGCTGCTGTGTGGTTGGCTATTGTAGTAAGCTAATATAATGCTAAATTGTGTTTTCGCTGTAAAACACTTAAAGAATCTGAAATATTGGCTGGATTCACAAGATCTTTGTCTTTCATTTGCTGTACGCTGTGTATTTTTCATAATGTTTCATGATGAGTATTTAGGTAATTCACGTTGCTCTCTGTAGTTATTCTAGTTGCTTTGGTGAGAGTTGTGATGGTGGCTGCAATGTAAAACTATGATTTATACCTGAAATATGCACATTTTTCGAACAAAACATATGCTATACAATAAATATGTTATCAGACTGTCATCTGATGAAGTTGTTTCTTGGTTAGTGACTATTTATATCTTATTTGGTCGAATTTGTGATAGCTACCTATGCAGGAAAAAAATGGTGGGAAAAAAAAGTTGTGTCTTTTG
>NW_019943270.1:119644-124449 GCF_002910315.2 Salvelinus sp. IW2-2015 | reverse complement strand
AAACGTTGTTTAACTAGTTATATTTCTCCGGTCATGTTTTCAGTCGTTATAGTTGTTAAAAACATCATAATGTAGTTAATTTGAACCGTTTTATAGCAATTTATATCCGTTTAGTGCGATTCTGAGGAATTTTCTTTGTCGTGCACTTTTTAGCTTTGGAAACGTTTCGGGGTGTCGTCGTTGGTGGTGGACATTTCAAAGGACAGAGGACATCTATCGACCAAAAGACGTTTATAACATAGAAAGGATACATTGCCCAAGAATCTGATGGAAGAACAGCTCAAAGTAAGCAATATTTAATATGATAAATCGTTGTTCGTTCGAAATTATTTTAAACGCATATTTCGCCATTTTGTTTGGTATAGCTTCACTTGGCGACCCTGTATTGAAAAGTAAGGATATTTTAAAAATGTAAATCAGCGGTTGCATTAAGAACTAATTTGTTTTTTCGATTCCTGTCTACCCTGTATTTTTTAGTCAAGTATATGATTAGCTTTCGATTAAACTAGATCACTCTGAAAGCTGACGTTCCTCATTTTGAGGCTTGAGTTGGACTATTTCCATTGTATAACCACAGTTTTGTATGGCTAAATATGCACCTTTTCGAACAAACTGTATATGTATGTTGTAAAATGATGTTACAGGAGTGTCATCGAAGAATTCTGAGAAGGTTAGTGAAAAATTTATATATTTTGGCGGTGATTACGTTATAGCGCTCTTTGGCTGGATTCGATGCTCTGGTAACGTTTGCACATGTGGTATGCTAACTTATCGATTATTATTGGTTTTCGCTGAAAAACGCTTAGAAAATCTGAAATATGGTCTGAAATCACAAGAACTGTGTCTTTCCATTGCTATGCTCTGTCTATTTTTATGAAATGTTTTATGATGAGTAAATTGGTCATACACGTTGCTCTATCTAGTAATTCTAGTCGATTTGTGATGGTCGGTGCAATTGTAAACTGTGATTTCTACCTGAAATATGCACTTTTTTCTAACAACACCTATCCTATACCATAAATATGTTATCAGACTGTCATCTGATGAGTTTTTTTTCTTGGTTAGTGGCTATCAATATCTTAGTTTAGCCGATTGGTGAAAGCACCTGAAGGAGTAAGAAACTGATGGAGTTAGAAAAATTGTGTATTTTGCTAACGTGTTTAGCTATAGATTTACATATTTTGTTCTTCCTGTAAAACATTTTAAATCTGGAAATGGTGGCTTTATTCACAAGATCTGTATCTTTCATCTGGTGTCTTGGACTTGTGATTTAATGATATTTAGATGCTACTATCTACTTGTGAAGCTATGCTAGCTATGCTAATCAGTGTGTGGGGGGATGGGGGTGATCCCGGACCCGGGGTAGAGGCTCGTTAGAGGTTAAGAACTAATGTATCTTTCATTTGCTGTCCAACCTGTATTTTTTTGTCAAGTTATGATTAGTTATTGATTAGATTAGGTGCCTTCTCAAGATTTCTCCGACATTTTGTTGGCAGCTTGGCTACTATTCTCATTGTATACCACGATTTGTGCGCTAAATATGCACATTTTCGAAACAAACAATATATGTATTGTGTAATATGATGTTATGGACTGTCATCTGATGAAGTTTTGAGAAGGTTAGTGAAAAAATGTATATCTTTTGGTGGTTTATTCGCTATCGCTAACGTGCATGAATCAATGCTGCTGTGTGGTTGGCTATTGTAGTAAGCTAATATAATGCTAAATTGTGTTTTCGCTGTAAAACACCTTAAAGAATCTGAAATATTGGCTGGATTCACAAGATCTTTGTCTTTCATTTGCTGTACGCTGTGTATTTTTCATAAATGTTTCATGATGAGTATTTAGGTAATTCACGTTGCTCTCTGTAGTTATTCTAGTTGCTTTGGTGAGAGTTGTGATGGTGGCTGCAATGTAAAACTATGATTATATACCTGAAATATGCACATTTTTCGAACAAAACATATGCTATACAATAAATATGTTATCAGACTGTCATCTGATGAAGTTGTTTCTTGGTTAGTGACTATTTATATCTTTATTGGTCGAATTTGTGATAGCTACCTATGCAGGAAAAAAATGGTGGGAAAAAAAAGTTGTGTCTTTTGCTATGGTGGTTAGCTAATAGAAATACATATWGTGTCTTCCCTGTAAAACATTTTAAAAATCAGAAATGATGGCTGGATTCACAAGATGTGTATCTTTCATTTGGTGTCTTGGACTTGTGATTTCATGAACATTTTATTATATGATATCCCTGTGGCTTTAGCCTAGGCTATGCTAGTCAGCTTTTTTGATGGGGGGGATCCCGGATCCGGGTATTTGCACATTGCTACAACACTGCATATAAACATAATATGACATTTGAAATGTCTTTATTATTTTGGAACTTTTGTGAGTGTAATGTTTCTGTAAATGTGTATTGTTTATTTCACTTTTGTTCATTATCTATTTCACTTGCTTTTGCAATGTTAACATATGTTTCCCATGCCGATAAAGCCCTAGAATTGAATTGAGAGAAGAGAGAGCGAATGAGAGAGAGAATGAGAAGAGAGAGAGAAAGAGAAGAGAACATTTATTAAAAAGAAAAGACAGAAATACCTTATTTACATAAGTATTCAGACCGTTTGCTATGAGACTCTGTCATGGCTGTTGAATGAAGTGGACCAAGGTGCAGCGTTGTGAGCGTACATTTTCTTTTTATTAGAAATGACGCCGACAAAACAATAAACAATTCAAAACAAACCGTGAAGCTTAATGCTAAATGCCACAAACAAAGTCAACTTCCCACAAAGACAGGTGGGAGAAAGGGCTACCTAAGGATGGTTCTCAATCAGAGACAACAATAGACAGCCGTCCCTGATTGAGAACCCTACCCGGCCAAAACATAGAAATACAAACAATATAACATAGAATCCCCACCCCAAATCACACCCTGACCAAACCAAATAGAGACATAAAAAGGATCTCTAAGGTCAGGGCGTGAGGGGGAGGGTCTGGGTGGGCATCTATCCGTGGTGGCGGCTCAGGAGCGGGACGCAGACCCCGCTCCACCACTTGCTCACCCCACTTTGGTGGCACCTCTGGTGCGGGGACCCTCGTCGCCGACCCCGGACTGGGGATGCTCGTCGTAGCGGGCCCCGGACTGGGGACCGTCGTTGGCGGGCCCGGACTGGGCACCGTCGCTGGGGCTCCGGACTGGAGACCGCCGTTGGGCTCGCGGACTGGAGAACGTCGCTGGAGGCACGCGGACTGGAGAACATCGCTGGAGGCTCCGGACTGGAGAACATCGCTGGAGACATCGCCGTGCCACGACTCCTCACTGGAGGCTTCTGCCATGGATCATCACTGGAGGCTTCTTGCCATGGATCCATCACTGGAGGCTTCTTGCCATGGTTCATCACTGGAGGCTTCTTGCCATGGATCAACATTTGTTTGTGTAACTGGGAGTCTCGTGAGTGCAAACATCCGAAGATTATCAAAGGTAAGCGATTAATTGTATTGCTTTTCTGACTTTCCGTGACCATGCTAATTTGGGGGCTAGCTGTTGTAGCATTGATTGATACACTCACACAAAAAAGCTTGGATTGCTTTCGCTGCAAAGCATATTTTCAAAAATCTGACACGATAGGTGGATTAACAACAAGCTAAACTGTGTTTTGCTATATTTCACTTGTGATTGCATGATTTAAATATTTTTTGTATATTTTTGCGCCCTGCAATTCAGCGGTTGTTTGGATAAAATGTCCCGCTAAAGGATCCGTAGCGCAGAGAAGTTTTAACCTCTAACGAGCCTCTACCCGCGGGTCCGGGAGCAACCCCTCCCCCACACACTGATTAGCATAGCTAGCATAGCTTCACAAGTAGAATAGTAGCATCTAAATATCATTATATCAACAAGTCCAAGACACCAAGAATGAGATACAGATCTTGTGAATAAAGCCACCATTTCAAGATTTTTAAAATGTTTTACAGGGAAGACAAAATCATGTAAATCTATTAGCTAACCACGTTAGCAAAATACACCACTATTCTAACTCCATCAGTTTCTTACATCCTTCAGGTGCTATCACCAATTCGGCTCAACTAAGATATTGAATATCCCACTAACAAGAAAAACCTCTTCAGATGATAAGTCTGACGTGCTGTTTGGATAACTATTCATGAGAATAGTTTTTTTGTTTAGAAAAAGTGCATATTTCAGGTAGAAATCACAGTTTTACAATTGCATACCGACCATCGCAAAATCGACTAGAATTACTAGACTAGAGCAACGTGTATGACCAATTTACTCATCATAAAACATTTTCATAAAAATATGACAAAGCATAGCAAATGGAAGACCCAGTTCTTGTGATTTCAGACCATATTTCACAGATTTTCTAAGCGTTTTCAGCGAAAACACAATAATCCGATAAGTTAGCATACCACATGTGCAAACGTTACCAAGAGCATCGATTCCAGCCAGAGCGCTATAACGTAATCACCGCCAAAATATATTAATTTTTTCACTAACCTTCTCAGAATTCTTCCGATGACACTCTCCTGTAACATCATTTTACAATATACATATACAGTTTGTTACGAGAAGGTGCATATTTAGCCATACAAAACGTGGTTAACACAATAAAAGATACTAGGAAATCAAGCCTCAATATGTCTGACGTCATCTATCAAGAGTGATCTAGTTTAATTGGAAAGCTAATCATATACTTGACTAAAAAAAATACAGGTTGACGCAATCGAAAGACAAATTAGTTCTTATGCAACCGCTGATTTACATTTTTAAAGATTATCCCTTAACT
>NW_019943270.1:114185-116258 GCF_002910315.2 Salvelinus sp. IW2-2015 | reverse complement strand
AGATATCAACGATTTATCACATCATCTTAAATATTGCTTACTTTGAGCTGTTCTTCCATCAGATTCTTGGGCAATGTATCCTTTCTATGTTATAAACGTCTTTTGGTCGATAGATGTCCTCTTCCTTCGAAATGTCCACCACCAACGACCGACACCCCAAAACGTGTCCAAAGTTTCAGAGGTGCACACACAAAAATTCCTTCAAAATCGCCAACTACGGATATAAATTGCTATAAAACGGTTCAAATTAACTACATTATGATGTTTTTAACAACTATAACGACTGAAAAACATGACCGGAGAAATATTGCTGGTTAGACAACGATTTGGAACGAGGCAAGTCCGATGCCTTCACGCTTCAGGCGGCACGACGAGAAAGGACGTCTCTATACATTTTGGTCTTTTATAATGGCTGTGAATGTCCCATCGATTCCATTGAAAACGTGATGACGTACAGACACCCAGAGGAAGACGTAGGCAAGTGTCGGTTTCTTCATAGCATTCACTGTCGCCTTAAAAACAGACTCCAGATCAGAGGTAAAAATTTCTGAAATCTGAACCCTGTCATGAAAAGTGCTGTAGAAATTGTTCTGTACCACTCAGAGACAAAATTCCAACTTCTATAGAAACTAGAAGGTGTTTTTCTATCCAATAAATAAAAATAATATGCATATTGTACGATCAAGAATTTAGCACGAGCAGTTTAATTTGGAGACACAAATATGCTAATGCGGAAAGCAGCACCCCTTATAGTTCCAAGAAGTTAAGCTGCGGTGTTCAGCTATACGTTGTTTTAATTGTCTTTTATTTTGTCTTCCAAAGGTTCCCACATGTACAGGAGATGAGATAGATTACCCCCTTTGTTTGGAGATGAGATGATGCCCCTAACAGGGATTTTTAGACATGTATATAGGTGTCTGAATGATGTTTCTGTAGTGCTATTGCAATGTGTGCATGAGCCACATTTTTAGTTCCCATTTGGAATGGGTGTCAAGACTCAGGTGGACTCAGGGTGGACTCAGGGGGCAGGTCAGATCTCACCAATCTATCCACAATATTGCGACCACACTTATAGACCACCAGTCGAGGTTCTTTGAAGAGGAATGCTATTTTTTTTGTCTGATTGCAGAATATGCCAGAGCTTTTTTAGGATTGCTGTCATTTTCTCGGAACACTTAGTGCAAAAAGACTGTTGCTTTGTTTTTCTTCTTTGGTTTRGTTTTTTAGCAATTCCTCTCCTGGTTTTTGAGATATTTTCAAAAAGTTTTGTCCTTGTAGCCTCTCATTTTGAATTTATCTGTCATTTTCTTAGCATTGCTGTCAAAATCTGTCTGGTGGCCACAGACTTGTTTAACCCTGCATAACTGGCTATGTGGTAGACCATTCTTGATGGGAAGAGGATGCATACTAACCACATGTGGCAACATATTGCAGTCTGTGGGCTTTGTGTATAAGTCTGTACTCTATGTATGTACAGTTGAAGTCGGAAGTTTACATACACCTCAGCCAAATACATTTAAACTCAGTTTTTCACAATTCCTGACATTTAATCCTAGTAAAAAGTCCTTGTCTTAGATTAGTTAGGATCACCACTTTATATTAAGAATGTCAAATGTCAGAAAAATAGTAAAGAMAATTATTTATTTCAGCTTTTGTTTCTTTAATCACTTTCCCAGTGGTTCAGAAGTTCACATACACTCAATTAGTATTTGYTAGCATTGCCTTTAAATTGTTTACCTGGGTCAAATGTTTCGGGTAGCCTTCCACAAGCTTCCCACAATAAGTTGGGTGCATTTTGGCCCATTCCTCCTGACAGAGCTGGTGTAACTGAGTCAGGTTTGTAGGCCTCCTGGCTCGCACAAGCTTTTTCAGTTCTGCCCACAAATTTTCTATAGGATTGAGGTCAGGGCTTTATGATGGCCACTCCAATACCTTGACTTTGTTGTCCTTCAGCCATTTTGCCACAGCTTTTAGAAGTATGCTTGCGGTCATTGTCCATTTTGAAGACACATTTGCGACCAAGCTTTAACTTCCTGACTGATGTCTTGAGATGTTGCTTCAATATATCCACAT
>NW_019943270.1:77380-107721 GCF_002910315.2 Salvelinus sp. IW2-2015 | reverse complement strand
TGTTTCATCAGACCAGAGGACATTTCTCCAAAAAGTACGATCTTTGTCCCCATGTGCAGTTTCCAACCGTAGTCTGGCTTTTTAGGGTGGGTTTGGAGCAGTGGCTTCTTCCTTGCTGAGCGGCCGTTCAGGTTATGTCGATATAGTACTCGTTTTACTGTGGATATAGATACTTTTGTAGCGGTTTCCTCCAGCACCTTCACAAGGTCCTTTGCTGTTGTTCTGGGATTGATTTGCACTTTTCGCACCAAAGTACGTTAATCTCTAGGAGACAGAAGCCATCTCCTTCTTGAGCGGTATGACGGCTGCGTGGTCCCATGGTGTTTATACTTGCGTACTTTTGTTTATACAGATGAACGTGGTACCTTCAGGCATTTGGAAATTGCTCCCAAGGAACCAGACTTGTGGAGGTCTACAATTGTTTTTACTGAGGTCTAGGCTGATTTATTTAGATTTACCCATGATGTCAAGCAAAGAGGCAGTGAGTTTGAAGGTAGGCCTTGAAATACATCCACAAGCACACCTCCAATTGACGTCAATTAGCCTATCAGAAGCTTCTAAAGCCATCACATAATTTTCTGGAATTTCCCAAGCTGTCTAAAGGCACAGTCAACTTAGTGTATGTGAACTTCTGACCCACTMGAATTCTGATACAATGAATTATAAGTTAAATAATCTGTCTGTAAAGAATTGTTGGAAAAATGACTTGCGTCATGAACAAAGTAGATGTGCTAACCGACTTGCCAAAACTATAGTCTGTTAACAAAAAATATGTGGAGTGGTTGAAAAACGGGTTTTAATGATTCCAACCTAAGTGTATGAAAACTTCCGACTTCAACTGTATGTATTTATGGAGTATAATGTATTTACAGTTTAATTCAAATTTTTTCAAGTGTTGGTGACAAATAATGCATTCTTATTATTGCATAGATTGTATTGGACAAACATGATGTGTGTAAAATACTTTTTTGAAGGTTGTATTGTTTATAATGAACTAATGCTAAGCTATTTGCCAGCTATGTTTGTTGACATTATACAATGCGTTCTGGGTGTCACGTAAACGTCTGTCAGACCAAATATGTTATAATGAGGTGAGGGAACGGTTCACTCATCTTTCGAGTAAACTTCAGGAAGTGAATGAAGGGTAGTAAATGATCATAGACAATATGCATACCGCAAACAGACCAAACTCATCTTGTCTCCTCTTATTATCTTTGGTTGAGGTGGGAAAAACAAACATGCCGGCGCGCACAAACTACCAATCATCGGATTACTTTCGATTTCTAGAAAGTGTTTTACTTAATTGAAAAAATTGCGTGGCCAGCTCAAATGCTGACTATTGCGTCAATCGAAACCTGAAGTTCTAAATAAGGGTTCTAAATCACACCGGTTTGAGCATGCGCTGCAGGGACCCGTGTAAAATGTTAGTACGTGTGAACAGGTTTCAACCTCAATTAAAAGTTCTCTGTACTTTATTATATATGTTTTGTTCATTTGATAGGTTATTGGTTAAAGGTGCAACACATTATTGACTTTTGCATTACCTTTGATCTATTTCAGTCTAATCAATTACTCAAGCATATTTAATAATGATATCTTACTTAGCTTGATGACTGTGTATACTTTTTGTTCTCAATAGAGATGGCTAGAAGGGTCATAGGTCATATTAAAAAGTGTAGAAATGCAGGAAACTATTTTAGACCCCTGTTTTTTAAAAAGACGGCATATTCCTCCTGGGGTGTATATCAATCAATCAATCAATCAATCGAATGAATTTCTGAAGACCTTTTTACCTCAGCGGATGTCACAAAGTACTTACACAGAAACCCAGACCTAAAACCCCAAACAACAAGCAATGCAGATGTAGAATCACAGATTTGAATAAGATTTCATGTTGCTGAAACGCTGTCAGTTCCACTTTAAGCCTCAAACAGTACAGCTATAAAGTTGGTGCAACACACAAATCACAGGCACTTCTAACCAATAGAACGATGTTGTTGTTCCAGTATCTCCTGGTACTATACAGAGTTCATCAGGTCACAGGCAGTTCTACCATTCTCCAACATGGCCGCTGGTCAGAGTCCATAGTCTCAGGAAATCATCTATACTTTGACCTGCTTGACAGATCTGGAGAATGTTCATTCCTACCTGTCAAAGACTAACACACACACACACACACACACACACTCAAACAGAGACACACACTTCCTAACACAGAGGTAAATCATTATACCTGTTTTACTCCCTAGTGGGGTAAAAGTGGACATCAAGGCTGAACACTGACAGTTAGGAGCCTTCTCATTATTTTTCAAGTCAGTGTGTGTGTGTGTGTGTGTGTGTGTGTGTGTGTGTTGTTGTGTGTGTGTGTGTGGGTGTTGGTGTGTGTGTGTGTGTGTGTGTGTGTGTGTGTGTGTGTGTGTGTGTGTGTGTGTGTGTGTGTGTGTGTGTGTGTGTGTGTGGTGTGTGTGTGTGTGTGTGTACGGTTGTATGTGTGTATGTGGGTTTAGGTGTGTAGTGTGTTAGAGCACCCCTGTTGTTATCTCTGTTTAAAGCCGCATCTTGTGTTTAGTAACATCTGTCCGACTTAAAGGAAAACTATGTTATAATGGTGACAGTTAGACCATCTGAAAAAGGCTTGTGGACACAATGGCTGTATAATGCCTACAGACATCGTCTGTAGATAATCCTCTTTCTAGTCAGGGATTGTTGATTGTTTTGAGGTGCAAGGCCTGCTAGGGGGGAGGGGTGGGCTGCCCTCTGCTCTAAGAACATGTTAGGGCACGTCTCCCCAGTGACCTCTCATTGGAACTCTTGACCTGTCCGTCACCACCTTTGACAAAGCCCACCTGGTCCCAGGCCAATCCGCAAGTGGGGCGGGGACAACTATAAAAGCATAGTTACACCAATCCTTAGTGTAGAGTTCTTCCAAGAGTAATGTGGATACTTTCAGTAAAGTGGTTTCCACTGTAGCTGAAGAGTGCATACTGGACTGCAAWCTCTGACTGCAAACTCAGTGCAAAGTAAGTGCCCTGTTCCAGCCAACCATTTTCATGCTTGAGGTGTTTATACATGTGTCATTTACCAATACATTCGCTATTATACTGTATAATAGTGTTGTTACAATATTATCATTGTGTTACAATTACTTGCACTTTATAGGAAAGACGTACTACTGGCTGTCTTGTGAGCTGTGCATATTGTTAGGGTGTTGTTCTACTGGTTTCCCATGAAATCTTATGCTCTTAGAGTTTGAGTCTTTCCATTTGGCATCCCCATAGCATAGGATACTATGTGTCCTAAGATGGCGCTTGTGTTTTGTAGTCCCAAACAGCTAAAAGACAAAAAAAATAGATGGTAATGCTTATGGCCCAGTACATCATTGGGGTCAAGCTTCCTGCCATCCAGGACCTATATACTAGGCGGTGTCAGAGGAAGGCCCCAAAACATTGTCAACGACTGTACTCTCTGCTAGCGCACAGCAAGCGGGACCGGAGCGCCTAGGTCTAGGTCCAAAAGACTCCTTAACAGCTTCTAAGTCATATGACTGCTGAACAATTAATCAAATGGCCACCGGGACTATTTACATTGACCTCCCCCATTTAATTTTAAACTGCTGATACTCGCTGTGTATTATCTATGCATAGTCCCTTTACCCCTAACTACATGTACAAATTGTTAAGCGCTTACCATATCACGATAAGGTCTACCTGTTGTATTCGGCAAATGAGAAAAATAAAATTGGATTTAATTTGATGTTCTTCACTTCCGGGTTTATGACATCACTTCCAGTTAATTTATTGTTAGCATGCTAGTGTCGTTAGCATGGTTACCGTCCTAACTCTCCATGGTAAATAGAGTGTTTAGCATGCTAATTCCACATTGTACATAGTGTGGTCTGTTTTCCTATCTGCATTGTTACCATTGCTAGCTCCATTACCATTATTAGCATGCTAACATGCCACTAAATAGTACATATCTCTGATTCAGAGGGGTTGGGTTAAATGCGAAAAACACATTTCAATTGAATACATTCAGTTGGACAACTGACTAGGTAACCCCCTTTCCATATTGATTATTATTTACTGTAGCTTTTGTGTGCCTATGCTATTAGCCTGTTAGCCTAATAATATGACGTTTACTGCACTTTATATGACATTTATACAATATTTACTATTATTTATCTAATGGTTACTGGTACTGTTTCCTGCTAATATTGCACTGCTAATTCCATTGCTAATGTAGCTATCTGTATTCACTGGTAAAGCTACAGTAATCTCATTGTTAGCCTCATACCATTGCTGTTACCATCCACTGCTCCATCCACTCTATCCCCTGGGGTGCAGATTAGTAGTAGAGATAGACTCTGTGGATCTATTATGGACATACAGTGGTTTACTTCTTACCTGTTTTACAGATATATATGCTGGTGCTGTACATATAGGCATGTCATCTGACAGTGAACGGACATCTTCCTGTTTTACAAAATCATACTTAGGATAACACATTATATCCACCTTCTAAATGGATCACCCCATTTTAACTCGCGTCATATGAATTTCCCTCACAGGGGGACACATGGGGAGTGAGTAGCTCCATTTTGTACCACAAAATTGTGGTTATATTTAGAAGCCAGACAACGTAGTTTAAATGAAGCCTTTCAAATCAATAGATCGATATATCCCCAAGCAACTGAGAGAGAGTGAGTGGTCAGTTAAGTAGTGCAGCGAATCAATCAGCGCGACACGGCTTCCCTCAGAGGAAAACATAAGGAACAACTTGGAGATGCAAAGGAGAGTAATGAACAGCTAAAGGACATCCAGGAAAACAWAGCTACAATGCTCACCATAACAAACATACTGTTACAATATGTTGTTAAAAGAGTATATTTGCTAGGAAGGACAGTCGAGTCTATCTTGTCAGACAGACACATACAAGGTGCTAACCGGTGCTAACATGAGCGAACAAGACAACAAAATGTGTCTTCAGGAAACAAGTTTGCAAACTTTAGAAGATGAGCAAGAAAACAGAATGAGACAAAACAACATGGGCATATTGTGCTTACTGGACAATGAGGAAAAAGGAAACTCTTCCAGCTACATTGTCAAACTGATAGGAGCTTGGCGTGGATGTATCACCACAGGATCTGGAACGATGCCATCGGATTAGCGTGAAACAGAAAAACGACAAATGTCCTCGCGTGGGAACKTTCAAGCCGTGAACCAAAGTCAACATTTTGAAGGCACAGGGGGGAATGGAGATTAATATCCACGGCCAGACCATTGGATTTGTCCAGGACCTGTCCCCCAATACAATCTACTGTCCCCAACTAACTGTTATTCTCTGGAAAGCAACAAAAGAAGTAGAAGATGCCAATGAGCTACATGAAAAGACAATAAAAAAGAGGACATATACAGTGTCTTCGATGACGCTGGGCCAATTGTTTGCCGCCCTATGGGACTCCCAATCACGGCAGATGTGATGTAGCCTGGATTCAAACCAGGTAGTGCAGTGATGCTTCTTGCACTGTGTTGCAGTGTCTTAGACCTCTGTGCCACTCGGGAGCCAACATCACACGCGATAACCTTTTTACTTTGCAAACGCTGGGACTGGAGCTCCTCAAGAGGAAGCTGACGATGATACAGTAGGAACTGTATGAAAAAACAAGCCAGAGCTCCCACCTCAGGTGTTGAATATACTTCTGCAGCCATCGTGAGGAGGATTCAGGAGGAGGATGRTGGTGCACCGTCCGCCCCGACCCACAGAACCAACTCCAATACCGGAAGTAAGTGTGAGTGATGTTGTTGCATGTGTGTGTGTCTGACTCTCCTACCTTGGTCTGCTGTAACTATATATGAGAGTGAGTGAGTGAGATGTTAGTAAAATTCCTGAACTAAGTGTTTTCATCATTCTAGATTGCAGTCGGTAGAAACAAGAGGAAGCACTGTGATGTGTGTGGACCCAAGAAGGACAGCAAGACACTGTACACATGCATCAAGTGTAAGAAATACATTTGCAACACACACACAGTAAAACTCTGTCCCTCATGTGGTGTGTAGACCGGCCTTAATTTGTGTTCAATGGGACTCATTTATCATTTCCCTAAAATAGTGTATGTAAAATCTGTCCTTCCAATTTGTTCAGTTCAAAGCAATAAACATCAATAGTAATGAAAACCTTGTTTAGTTCATATTTGTTCCACCCATGTCTTGATTATAATTGATTTTTGTTTACAAAAATCAAATTTTATTTAAAAAAAACAAATAGCGCATTATTGATAAATGTGATCTAGCAGAGGTAAATGGCAAATATTTACCATGTACGCTGTCTATAGTGCTTGTAATTTGTAATTTATATAAGTCAACATCTAAGTATTAAGTATTTTTACATAAATTGTTATGGCTGTATTGTTTWAAAAACCCAATAATGCTGTGGGTCCATCAGACCCGCAAACATTGGGTGAATAACAAAAACCACACAAGGGTTAAATTAAATACGTTTTATTGTCATTGTCTTCATTATTCTAATGACATCCTTGTATAATATAGGACTGTAATTAGATGCAGAAGAGTTTAATTTCTCTTTACAAAGATTGAATGGATATGGGRAGGTGACCCCTCAAAGCCAGATGGAGATGGGTAAATCAGATGTGCATTCAGTCTTTATATTACTGTAGCATAGACCATGCTGCAGCAAATGTAGGCCTACCTGTCACAAGAAAAAAAGGTACAATGATGAGATGAWAGGTCTARATGCATTGTGAACTGTGCTTCATACTGAGATGACCATTGATTATTCATCATGCAGAGGCCATAGAGAAGCCTGATTCAGACATGACATATCATTTAGCAGTTKCATTTCACGCCATGCTGTTCATATAAATAATGTATTATAATTTACCAGTTTCTCTCTGTTATTTATCCCTGGAAAAAGGAGTGGTTTTGGGTGGTAAATCCTGGTAAATCTCAGTTCCCACAATTCAATACTATCAACTAGCTCTGAAAGTCTAACGGCAGAATTTAAGGTTTAGTTTAGGCATTAACTTCAAATTAAGGTTAGGCATAAACTCTGAATGGTTAAGGTTAGGGTTTAGGTTTGGGATAGATTTAAAACAAAAATCTCAAAACCAACACATATCACTGGGTTTGAACTTGCAGCATTTGTATTCAGAGGCTGATGCTTAGGCCCATCCTACATTCCTGTAAAATGAATAATAGTTCTGGACAGATTAGGGGAGGATGATGATTCATTAATGTTCCTTGTTTGTCAATATAGATCAGATTCAACAGTGGTTATTGATGAGACTGGAGAGGTACTCTGTCGGAGGGATTGGGACAAGGTGACTGGGAGGGCATCAGACAATTCTCTTAAATGTGTGTGGGGCCTCCATTCATCCCCCTTCAGTCTATCGGTGGACCCACTCTCCCCAAGTAGACCCCCACCAGCCACTACACTTTAATTTAATTTACAAGGTAATACAAACTGACCACAGTACTTAAGTGGCAGTCTTCAACCAATGTACAGTATGTACAACGACATCATCTACAGTCTATTGGTACATTCGGAGACGAGTTGGAGCTTTAAAGCCCTAAAAAGTCATAGAGCTTCAAAGTAGAAAGAAGTAATTTGCTTTATGTTTTTTGTTCTCTGTTAAATGTCTGCTGAGCCCACATACTCACACGCTGTAATATATATGTAATGTACAGTCCATTCAGAAACTATTAAGACCCATTGACGTTTTCACATTTTGTTAAGCTGATAAAATTCTTTAAACAGTTTAAAAAATATATAATAATAATAATGACATTTTATATATACATAAGTATTCAGACCCTCGGGGTGGCAGGTAGCCTGGTGGTTAGAGCATTGGGCCAGTAACCGAAAGATTGCTGGATTGAATCCCCGACCTGACAAGGTAAAAATACGTTGTTCTGCCCCTGAACAAGGCAGTTAACCCACTGTTCCCCAGTAGGCTGTCATTGTAAATAAGAATTTGTTCTTAACTGACTTGCCTAGTTAAATATAGGTAGAATAAAAAAATACTCAGTACTTTGTTGGAGCACCTTTTGCAGTGAATACAGCCATGAGTCTTCTTGATTATGATGTTACAAAATTGGCACACCTGTATTTGGGGAGTTTCTCCCATTCTTCTCTGCAGATCCTCTCAAGCTCTGTCAGGTTGGATGGGGAGCCTTGCTGCACAGATATTTTGAGGTCCCTTCAGAGATGTTCGATCGGGTTCAAGTCTGGGCTCTGGCTGGGCCACTCAAGGACATTCAGAGACTTGTCCCGAAGCCACTCCTGCGTTGTCTTGGATGTGTGCTTAGGGTCAGTGTACTTTTGAAAGGTGAACCTTCACCCCAGTCTGAGGTCCTGAGGTCTCTGGACCTGGTTTTCATTAAGGATCTCTCTGTACTTTTCTCTGTTCATCTTTCCCTTAATCGTGACTAGTTTCCCAGTCCCTGCCGCTGAAAAACATTCCCACAGCACGATGCTGACTCCACTGTGCTTCACTGTAGGGATGATGCCATGTTTCCTTCAGATATGAGGCTTGACATTCAGGCCAAACAGTTCAATCTTGGTTTCATCAGACCAGAGAGTCTTGTTTCTCATGGTCTGAGAATCCTTTAGGTGTCTTCAGGCAAACTCCAATCGGGCTTTCATGTGCCTTACTGAGGAGTGGCTTCCATCTGGCGACTACCATAAAGTCTGGATTGGTGGAGTGCTGCGGAGATGTTTGTCATTCTGAAAGGTTCTCCCATCTCCACAGAGTAACTCTGGAGCTCTATCAGTGATCATCAGGTTCTTGGTCACCTCCTTGACCAAAGTCCTTCGCCTGCGATTGTTCAGTTCGGCCGGGCAGCCAGCTCTAGGAAGAGACTTGGTGGTTCAAAACTTCTTTCATTTAAGAATGATGGAGGCCACTGTGTTCTTGGGGACCTTCAATGCTGCATAAATGTTTTTGTATTCTTCCCCAGATCTGTGCCTCGACACAATCCTGTCTCGGAGCTCTACGGACAATTCCTCCAACCTCATGGCTTGGTTTTTGCTCTGACATGCACTGTCAACTCTGGGACCTTATATAGACAGGTGTGTGCCTTTCCAAATCATGTCCAATCAATTGAATTTACCACAGGTGGACTCAATTTAGTTGTAGAAACATTTTAAGGATGATCAATGGAAACAGGATGCACCTGAGCTCAGTCAAGTCTCATAGAAACGGGTCTGAATAGTTATGTAAATAAGATAGTTATGTGTCTTATTTTTTATAAATATGCAAAAACTTCAAAAAACTTGTTTTTGCTTTGTCATTATGGAGTATTGTGTTTAGATTGCTAAGGATTTTTATTTATTTGATCAATTTTAGAATAAGACTAACGAAATGTGGAAAAAGTCAAGATGTCTGAATACTTTCCGGAGACAATGTTTTACCTGAAATGTGCATAATGGGGAAAAATGCTGATTTTTCTTGAACACTTCTTCGGGATCGGTGTCCTATCCATGAGACGGTTGAGCTAACGTAGGCTAATGTGATTAGCATGATGTTGTAAGTAACAAGAACATTTCCCAGGACATAGACATATCTGATATATTAAATTCTTGTTAATCTAACCACACTGTCCAATTTACAGTGAAAGAATACCATGTTATTGTTTGAGGAGAGTGCACAGTTTTGAACATGAAAAGTTATTAATAAACAAATTAGGCATATTTGGGCAGTCTGGATACAAAATGTTGAACATAAATGCAATGGTTCATTTGATCAGTGTAAAAGTTTGCACATACACTGCTGTCATCTAGTGGCCAACATCTAAATTGCAGCTGGGCTGGAATAATACATTATGGCTTTTCTCTTGCATTTCAAAGATGATGGTAGGAAAAAATACAATAGAATGGTTGTTATTTTCTTTGTATTATCTTTTACAAGATCTATTGTCTTATATTCTCCTACATTCCTTTCACATTTCCACAAACTTCAAAGTGTTTCCTTTCAAATGGTACCAAGAATATGCATGTCCTTGCTTCAGGGCCTGAGTTACAGTCAGTTAGACTTGGTATGTCATTTTAGGCGAAAAGTGAGAAAAAAGGGTTAGATTTGGTATGTTCAAAACTTTGGAAGCTTTCAACTTTCCAGTTGAAATAATACATTTAATAAAAATATTATATAAATGTCATGAAGCAAAAATATACACAAATAATACATTATCGGCTGAAATTACTTTAGAAAAAGGGCACAAGACAGGGATGTCCTTTCTCCCCCTTCCTGTTTGCACTGAACCGCTTGCAGAAAGAATTAGACAGGACCCAACAACGTAACAGGTATCAGTATTGGTATGAATTATAACTACAATTATTTGCAGATATCTCCTGATATATATCCTGATATACTGTACTTGACTTAAATTGATTACGCAATGCATCCCCTGCTAAAAATATTTTCACAAAACTTAATAGGAAAAAGAAAAATAATAACGAATGATCTACAGCAATCCTTTAAGTGGACTACAAAAATATAAAATACTTAGGCTGTTTATTAAGTGACAACAAACAACAAATACAGTGGGGAGAACAAATATTTGATACACTGCCAATTTTGCAGGTTTTCCTACTTACAAAGCATGTAGAGGTCTGTAATTTTTATCATAGGTACACTMCAACTGTGAGAGACGGAATCTAAAACAAAAATCCAGAAAATCACATTGTATGATTTTTAAGTAATTAATTTGCATTTTATTGCATGACATAAGTATTTGATACATCAGAAAAGCAGCACTTAATATTTGGTACAGAAACCTTTGTTTGCAATTACAGAGATCATACGTTTCCTGTAGTTCTTGACCAGGTTTGCACACACTGCAGCAGAGATTTTGGCCCACTCCTCCATACAGACCTTCTCCAGATCCTTCAGGTTTCGGGGCTGTCGCTGGGCAATACGGACTTTCAGCTCCCTCCAAAGATTTTCTATTGGGTTCAGGTCTGGAGACTGGCTAGGCCACTCCAGGACCTTGAGATGCTTCTTACGGAGCCACTCCTTAGTTGCCCTGGCTGTGTGTTGCAGGTCGTTGTCATGCTGGAAGACCCAGCCARGACCCATCTTCAATGCTCTTACTGAGGGAAGGAGGATGTTGGCCAAGATCTTGCGATACATGGCCCCATCCATCCTCCCCTCAATACGGTGCAGTCGTCCTGTCCCCTTTGCAGAAAAGCATCCCCAAAGAATGATGTTTCCACCTCCATGCTTCACGGTTGGAATGATGTTCTTTGGGTTGTACTCATCCTTCTTCCTCCAAACACGGCGAGTGGAGTTTAGACCAAAAAGCTCTATTTTTGTCTCATCAGACCACATGACCTTCTCCCATTCCTCCTCTGGATCATCCAGATGGTCATTGGCAAACTTCAGACGGGCCTGGACATGCACTGGCTTTAGCAGGGGGACCTTGCGTGCGCTGCAGGATTTTAATCCATGGCGGCGTAGTGTGTTATTAATGGTTTTCTTTGAGACTGTGGTCCCAGCTCTCTTCAGGTCATTGATCAGGTCCTGCCATGTAGTTCTGGGCTGATCCCTCACCTTCCTCATGATCATTGATGCCCCACGAGGTGAGATCTTGCATGGAGCCCCAGACCGAGGGTGATTGACCATCATCTTGAACTTCTTCCATTTTCGAATAATTGCGCCAACAGTTGTTGCCTTCTCACCAAGCTGCTTGCTTATTGTCCTGTAGCCCATCCCAGCCTTGTGCCGGTCTACAATTTAACCCTGATGTCCTTACACAGCTCTCTGGTCTTGGCCATTGTGGAGAGGTTGGAGTCTGTTTGATTGAGTGTGTGGACAGGTGTCTTTTATAAAGGTAACGAGTTCAAACAGGTGCAGTTAATACAGGTAATGAGTGGAGAACAGGAGGGCTTCTTAAAGAAAAACGAACAGGTCTGTGAGAGCCGGAATTCTTACTGGTCGGTAGGTGATCAAATACTTATGTTATGCAATAAAATGAAAATGAWTTATGTAAAAATCATACAATGTGATTTTCTGGATTTTTGTTTTAGATTCCGTCTCTCACAGTTGAAGTGTACCTATGATAAAAATTGTAGACCTCTACATGCTTTGTAAGTAGGAAAACCTGCAAAATCGGCAGTGTGTCAAATACTTGTTCTCCCCACTGTATATAAAATAACTTTATTCCACTATTCAACAATATGAAAGCAGACCTAATTAAATGGAACCATCTTCCCATAAATCCAGTAGAATAAACCTCTTCAGAATTGCATGGCTCCCAAAGTTTTTATACTTATTCTTGGTAAAACCAATTACACCACAAAAGGCATAGAAACTGTAAATGACTTGATAATAAGAAATACATTTCCATGACAGCATTAAAAAGCCATTTTGGATTGACCAATGTAGATTTTTTTCAAATACTTAAAAGTTTTGTATCACAGAATTCCGATTTGAAGTATTTTGGACATCAGAGCAATCTTGATGGAATCCTATTTGAGTCAGAAAAGGTTATTCATATGATAGGTGAGATATACTAAAGCTTGCAGAGAGCATATCCAACTGACAATGTTCAATAAAATCTAGAGCACAACGGCTGAGTCATGTCTTAAGTGTAAAACGAACAATGACTCAATAATAATAATAATAAAATAATGTCCACACCGGCTCAGCATGCACTCATGAATGCACAAACTCTCTCAAACACACACTCGCGCACACAAACTAACGAATACTAGGTACGCAGCTATCAGTGTTGAGGGGCCTGCTTGAAAACGACGGGATCGATAGTCAGGACTGAATTGCCAATTCCAGTTTGGGCAATCGAAATGAGCTGGTGCTGCAAGCTTGTGTGTGAGGCAGCAATTGGAAACGACTGAGTGGAATTGGATTTGGAGTGAGAGAAAGAAAGAAAGCAAGAGAATAGGATAAAAAGATCAGCAGGGGAGAGGAGAGGGTGGAGTGTAGAGGAGAGAAGATGTGAGGAGAGAAGAGGAGAATAGACTCTCAGCTTGCCAAATGGCAGGTCAGGACCCTATGACGTATTATTGGCTTCATACGGGGACCTGGCTAGTGACACTGGTTCTGTTTACCTGATGGCTCACCTTCACTTTGAAAGCTTAATTTGGGTCACAGCTCAGAAATAAGTTTGCATTAATGGTTACTGTGATATTGTGATGGGCTGTGCTGGTTGGAGTGTTAATATGCCAACCTGACCAATCAAATCAAATCATATTTGCGTCGAATACAACAGGTGTAGACCTGACAGTGAAATTCTTACTTACAAAGCCCTTAACCAACAATGCAGTTTTAAGAAAAATACCTACAAAAAAATAAGAAACTAATGTAACAAATAATTAAATAGCTGTCACGATCGTCATAATGATTGAACCAAGATGCAGCGTGGTATGTTTCCATCCCTTTTATTAGGAAGAGAAAACTCAAAGAACAAAAACAACAAAGCGAACAAATGAAACGTGAAGCTATAATAATGGTCCCAGGCAACTAAACATAGTCAAGATCCCACAAAGCACAACGGAGAAATGGCTACCTAAATATGATCCCCAATGAGAGACAACAATAAACAGCTGCCTCTGATTGGGAACCATATCAGGCCAACATAGATATAAAATTCACCTAGATAACCCACCCTTAATCACACCCCGACCATACCAACATAGAGAATAAAAAGCTCTCTATGGTCAGGGCGTGACAAGAGCATCAGTAAAATAACAATAGCGAAGCTATATACAGGGGGTACCGGTGCAGATTCAATTTGCAGGGGCACCGGTTAGTCGAGGTAATTGAGGTAATATGTACATGTAGGTTGAGTTATTAAAGTGACTATGCATAGATAATAACAGAGAGTTGCAGCAGCGTAAAAGGGGGGGGGTAAATGCAAATAGTTTGTAGGCATTTGATTAGATTATCAGGAGTCTTATGGCTTGGGGGTAGAAGCTGTTTAGAAGCCTCTTGGACCTAGACTTGGCGCTCCGATTCCGCTTGCCGTGAGAGAACAGTCTATGACTAGGGTGACTGGAGTCTTTGACAATTTTTAGGGCCTTCTTCTGACACCGCCTGGTATTGAGGTCCTGGATGGCAGGAAGCTTGGCCCCAGTGATATAATGGGCAGTACACACTACCCTCTGTAGTGCCTTGCGGTCAGAGGCCGAGAATTTCCATATCAGACAGTGATGCAACCTGTCAGGATGCTCTCGATGGATCAGCTGTAGAACCATTTGAGGATCTGAGGACTCATGCCAAATCTTTTCAGTCTCTTGAGGGGGAATAGATTTTGTCATGCCCTCTTAATGACTGTCTTAGTGTGCTTGGAGCATGTTAGTTTGTTGGTGATGTGGACGCCAAGGAACTTGAAGTGCTCAACCTGCTCCTCTACAGCCCAGTCGATAAGAATGGGGGCATGCTCGGTCCTCCTTTCCTGTAGTCCACAATCATCTCCTTTGTCTTCATCACATTGAGGGAGAGGTTGTTGTCCTTGCACTACACGGTCAGGTCTCTGACCTCCTTCCTATAGGCTGTCTCGTTGTTGTCGGTGAACAGGCCTACCACGGTTGTGTCATCGGCAAACTTAATGTTGGCCCTGTGGCCTTGTGAATGTTGACCTGTTTAACTTCTTTCAACCAGGGGGCAGAATTTTTATGTTTGGATAAATAACGTTCCCAAGGTAAACGGACTATTTCTCAAGTCCAGATGCTAGAATATGCATATAATTGACAGATTGGGAAAGAAAACACTCTAAAGTTTCCAAAACTGTCAAAATATTGTCTGTGAGTATAACAGAACTGATTTTGCAGGCGAAAACCTGAGGAAATCCAAACCGGAAGTTCCTTTTATTTGGGAAAATCCCTGTTCCGTTGCCTGCCCCTCCTACATTTAAAGGGCTATCAACCAGATTCATTTTCCAATGGCTTCCTCAGGCTGTGACCAGGCTTTAGACATAGTTTCAAGCTTTTATTTTGAAAAATTAACAAAATTTCTAAAAACGCGTCAGGTGTCCTTTGATTAGTTCCTGCGCGCGAGAAATATACTCGACATTTTCTTTCTCTGTAGTAATGAATAGGTTACCGTCCGGTTGAAATATTATCGATTTTGTATGTTAAAAACAACCTGAGGATTGATTATAAAAAAGGTTTGACATGTTTCTACGAACATTACGGATACTTTTTGGAATTTTCGTCTGCCTTTCAGGACCAGAACGAGCCTGTGGTTTTCTGAACATAATGCACAAACCAAATGACGGTTTTTGGTTATAAAACTAATCTTTATCGAACAAAAATAACATTTATTGTGTAACTGGGAGTCTCGTGAGTGCAAACATCCGAAGATTATCAAAGGTAAGCGATTAATTGTATTGCTTTTCTGACTTTCGTGACCAAGCTAATTTGGGGCTAGCTGTTCTTACTGTTTTGTCTAGTGATTGATAAACTCACAAAAGCTTGGATTGCTTTCGCTGTAAAGCATATTTTCAAAATCTGACATGATAGGTGGATTAACAACACGCTAAACTGTGTTTTGGTATATTTCACTTGTGATTTCATGATTATAAATATTTTTTGTATTATTTTTGAATTTGGCGCTCTGCAATTCAGCGGTTGTTTACGAAAATGATCCCGCTAAAGGGATCCTTGCGGCAAGAAGTTAACAGTTTTACTCAGAGCGGCTGTGGAGAGCGTGATCACACAGTCGTCCGGAACAGCTGATGCTCTCATGCATGTTTCAGTGTTACTTTCCTCGAAGCGAGCATAGAAGTAATTTTACTCGTCTGGTAGGCTCGTGTCACTGGGCAGTTCTCGGCTGTGCTTCCCTTTGTAGTCTGTAATAGATTGCAAACCCTGCCACATCCGATGAGCGTCGGAGCCGGTGTAGTACGATTCTTAGTCGTGTATTGAAGCTTTGTCAATTTCATAGTTCGTCAGAGGGCATAATGGGATTTCTTATAAGCTCCATGAAAGCGGCAGCTCTAGCCTTTAGCTCAGTGCGGATATTGTCTGTAATCCATGGATTCTGGTTGGGGTATAAGGTACAGTCAATGTGGGGACAACGTCCTCGATGCACTTATTGATAAAGCCAGTGACTGATGTGGTGTACTCCTCAATGCCATCGGAAGAATCCCGTAACATTTTCCAGTCTGTGCTAGTGAAACAGTCCTATAGATTAGCATCTGCTTCATCTGACCACCGTTTTATTGACAGAGTCACTGGTGCTTCCTGCTTTAATTTTAGCTTGTAAGCAGGAATCAGCATAATAGTATTATGGTCAGATTTGCCAAATGGAGGGCGAGGGAGAGCTTTGTACACGTCTCTGTGTGGTCTAGAGTTTTTTCCCTCTAGTTGCACATTTAACATGCTGGTCTTAATTAGGTCAAACAGATTTAATTTTCCCTTCATTAAGACCCCGGCCACTAGGAACACCGCCTCTGGATGAGCGTTTTCCTGTTTTCTTATGGCCGTATACAACTCATTGAGTGCGGTCTTATCACCAGCATCGGTTTGTGGTGGTAAATAGACAGCTACGAAGAATATAGATGAAAACTCTCTAGGTAGATAGTGTGGTCTACAGCTTATCATGAGATACTCTACCTCAGACGAGCAAAACCTCAAGACTTCCTTAGATATCGTGCACCAGCTGTTGTTTACAAATATACATAGACCGTCACCCTGTGTCTTACCTGAGGCTGCTGTTCTATCCTGACGTTACAGTGTATAACACACCAGCTGTATGTTATTCATGTTGTTGTTCAGCCACGACTCTGTGAAACATAAGATATAAAAAAAAATGTATGTCCCATTGGTAGGATATACGTGCTTTTAGTTCGTCAACTTTATTATCCAGTGATTGTACGTTGGCCATTAATACCGATGGCAAAGGCAGATTAGCCACACGTCGCCGGATCCTCACAAAGCACCCCGATCTCCTTCTGCGAATGACGGGGATGAGGGCCTGTTCGGGTGTCTGGAGTAAATCTCTCTCGTCCGACTCATTAAAGAAAGATTCTTCATCCAATTCAAGGTAAGTAATCGCTGTTCTGATGTCCAGAAGCTCTTTTTGTTCATAAGAGATGGTAGCAGCAACATTATGTACAAAATAAGTTACAAACAATGCGACTAAACAAACAAAATAGCTCGATTGGTTAACCCTACCTAGATGTACATATTACCCAAATTTACCTCAACTAACCTGTACCCGCGCACATTGACTCTGTACCAGTACCCCCTGTATATAGCCTCGTTAATGTTTTTTTATTGTTTCCTTATATGAACTGTAACTCAGTAAAATCTTTGAAATTGTTGCATTTTGCATCTATATTTTTGTTCAGTGTAGTTAACATCTAACTCTGACAAACAAAATTTGCAAAACAACCCTGCTTACATCATGTCAGTGTCATTTTAGTCATCTTAGTTTAAGTCTTGTAATAAAACGTACGATCCAATGTTCATTTGTCTTTAATCCATGGTTATCTTGATCATGATTCCTAATCTCTCATTTTCCACCGATTACAATGCACCAGTGTTATCACTCCAATAACATTACACAATGGGGGTTATCACAGGTACAGCCTGGTTGAATAACCAAAGTATATTATAAGATATGATATAAGTGAAGTGTTTGTAAGTGATTGTACACACGCCAATAAAGTGTGGGTGAATGATTTCGATTGGTCATTGGGGATCATGCGAGGTTGATGATTATACAGTAAAAAGTTTGGACACACCTACAGTTGCTTGCAAAAGTATTTACCCCCTTGGCATTTTTCCTATTTTGTTGCCTTACAACCTGGAATTAAAATAGATTTTTGGGGGTTTGTATCATTTGATTTACACATCATGCCTACCACTTTGAAGATGCAAAATATATTTTATTGTGAAACAAACAGGAAATAAGACAAAAAAAAACAGAAAACTTGAGGGTGCATAACTATTCTGGGCTTTGACTAGGCCATTCCAAGACATTTAAATGTTTCCGCTTTCCCCTTAATAAACCACTCGAGTGTTGCTTTAGAAGTATGTTTAGGGTCATTGTCCTGCTGGAAGGTGAACCTTCGTCCCAGTCTCAAATCTCTGGAAGACTGAAACAGGTTTCCCCTCAACAATTTCCCTGTATTTAGCACCATCCATCATTCCTTAAATTCTGACCAGTTTCCCAGTATCTGCCAGTGAAAAACATCCCCACAGCATGGTGCTCTCGGGGTGATGAGAGGTGTTGGGTTTGCACCAGACATAGCGTTTTCTTTGATGGCCAAAAAGCTAKATTTTAGTCTCATCTGACCAGAGTACCTTCTTCCATATGTTTGGGGAGTCTCTTCCACATGCCTTTTGGCGAACACCAAATGTGTTTGCTTATTCTTTTCATTAACTTCTCTGGGATATGTGGGACGGTAGCGTCCCACTTGGCCAAAAGCCAGAAACAATGTAGCGCGCCAAATTCAAATATATTACCATAAAAATCAATCTTTCATGAAATCACACATGAAAGACACCAAATTAAAGCTACACATGTTGTGAATCCAGCCAACATGTCGGATTTCAAAAAGGATTTACGGCGAAAGCACACCAAACGATTATGTTAGCTCAGTACATAGCCACAGAAAAACACAGCCATTTTCCCAGCCAAAGATAGTAGTCACAAAAAGCAGAAATAGAGATAAAATTAATCACTAACCTTTGATGATCTTCATCAGATGACACTCATAGGACATCATGTTACACAATACAATGTGCATATTTATATCCACAAATCTCGGTTTACATTGGCGCCATGTTCAGAAATGCCTCCAAAATATCCGGAGAAATTGCAGAGAGCCACGTCAAATAACAGAAATACTCATCATAAACTTTGATGAAAGATACATGTTTTACATAGAATTAAAGATACACTTGTTCTTAACTTCTCTGCGCTGCGAATCCCGTTAGCGGGATCACTTTCCTAAACAACCGCTAGAATTGCAGGGCGCCAAATGCAAAAATATTACTAAAAATATTTATAATCATGCAATCACAAGTGAATTATACCAAAACACAGTTTAGCTTGTTGTTAATCCACCTATCGTGTCAGATTTTGGAAATATACTTTACAGCGAAAGAAATCCAAACTTTTGTGAGTGTAGCAAGCAATGCTACAACAGCTAGCCCCAAATTAGCATGGTCATGAAAGTCAGAAAAGCAATAAAATGAATCGCTTACCTTAGATAATCTTCGGATGTTTGCACTCACGAGACTCCCAGTTACACAATAAATGTTATTTTTGTTCGATAAATATTACTTTTATAACAAAAAAACGCCATTTGGGTTGCGCGTTATGTTGAGAAAACTACAGCCTCGTTCCGGTCCTGAAAGGAAGAAGAAAATTCCCAAACGTATCAGATGAAAAAATATTACTAAAAATATTTATAATCATGCAATCACAAGTGAAATATACCAAAACACAGCTTAGCTTGTTGTTAATCCACCTATCGTGTCAGATTTTGAAAATATACTTTACAGCGAAAGATATCCATAATATATATTGAGATACAGAGTAGGTGAACGGATGATCTCCGCTTGTGTGGTTCCCACCGTGAAGCATGGAGGAGGAGGTGTGATGTTGTGGGGGTGCTTTGCTGGTGACACTGTCAGTGATTTATTTAGAATTCAAGGCACATTTAACCAGCATGGCTACAACAGCATTCTGCAGTGATATGCCATCCCATCTGGTTTGTGCTTAGTGGGATTATCATTTGTTTTTCAACAGGACAATGACCCAACACACCTCCAGGCTGTGTAAGGGCTATCTGACCAAAAAAGGAGAGTGATGTAGTGCTGCATCAGATGACCTGGGCTCCACAATTCCCCGACTTCAAACCAATTCAGATGGTTTGGGATGAGTTGGACCGCAGAGTAAAGGAAAAGCAGCCAACAAGTGCTCAGCATATCTCGGAACTCCTTCAAGACTGTTGGGAAAGCATTCCAGGTGAAGCTGGTTGAGAGAATGCCAAGAGTGTGCAAGCTGTCATCAAGGCAAAGGGTGGCTACTTTGAAGAATCTAAAATCTAAAATATATTTTGATCTGTTTAACACTTTTTTGCTTACTACATGATTCCATATGTGTTATTTCATAGTTTTGATGTCTTCACTGTTATTCTACAAGGTAGAAAATAGTAAAAATAAAGAAAAACCCTTGAATGAGTATGTTTTTCTACAACTTTTACTGGTACTGAAAAAGCTGAGTCACAGTTCATATTAACCAAAGGAGGAGTGTTTCAAGGTAAATCACACACATGCATGCACACACATCCATAAACACAGCAATATAAGGAAGATATAGGAGGATTAAAGAAAACGAGTAACACATTGTCTCGGTTGATCTTTGTTGGTTGTGATGGTTATCACATTTTATAGTTGCTGAGTGGGTACAGTGAAGTTGTAAAACACACACACACACACACACACACTCTTTCTTGCTATCGCTTACACACAGATATAAATAGATACAGAGTATTGAATTTCAACATGTTCACACACCAACACCAAGACCTTATTGCAGAGTGATATGATATAACGTGGATGAGACAGACGACGGTGCAAAGGAGTAGTAAGGCAAGAAGCAGTGCGAGGTGAGACAACTTCTAACTCACTGGGGAACATAGTCTCAGATAAGGTATTCAGAAATATACTATTTTATCGTGTGTTTAGAACTACATTTTATTTGAGTACGACACAAACAGTTGCCAGCTTAAACTACTGTGCGACCTAGCTTCAACTGTTGCTGGCCTACCGCTTCTGTGATCATTAAAGCAGACCTCAGGTAGGATACAGAAGTTGTTCAAAGCCTAATCATTCTACGTCATCGCAGAAGAGATACTCTGTGTGTCGTTTATTGAGTAAAGAGGAAAAGACAGGCTAGAGGGAAGCCTGTAGACAACGTATAGAGAAAGAATAACTATTAGGTTAAAGATAAATTACCATTACCATCATGGATAGCGAAATGAGGTTATTACAGGGAGTGTTCTACATGCATTAGTCTGAACTCCTCGATTCTCTATCATCAAGCGGCAAGAGAAGAAACGTCTACCTGTTGCACATTTGTCAGCTAGAAAAACCTATGTTGTGAAGTACAAATGTGTTCATTTGTAACTAAATAAGTTCACAGTGTTAATCATGCTCTATTTCATGAAACTTCTACAATAGAGTTTGTCCTTGTCATGCAGCCCTAGCCATTTCAGGGCTGGATTCAATCTTTATTGCGGAAGACCTACATTAAAATTTGAATGTATTTTCCCGATTGAGCCGACACAGTGTTTACGGTGAAAGCAGTCTCCACGAACACTCAAACATTGTTTTTACTTCTGTAATATAGATTAAATCTAAACCTTAGATCATGTTAGTTATAGAGGTGAGAATTTGACCCTGTTTGTTAATGATAGTGCCTTGGCAGCAGCTAATGGGGATCCATAATAAATACAAAATACAAATAGGATCAAGTCAAATCCTTAAAATCAAATGTTATTTGTCACATGCTTCATAAAGGAAAGGTGTGGACTAACAGTGAAATGATTACTTTACGGGCCCTTCCCAACAAAGCAGAGACATTTACATTTACATTTAAGTCATTTAGCAGACGCTCTTATCCAGAGCGACTTACAGAGAGAAAGAAAATAGAGAAATAATAGAAAAGTAAAACACGTAATAAAAGATACACAATGAGTAACGATAGACTAGGCTATATACTAGGTGTACCAGTACTGAGTCTATGTGCAGGTTTATGAGGTAATTGAGGTAGTTATGTACATAAAACTGGGAATAAAGTGGCAGAGAGTCAACAGTAGCAGCAGCATATGTGATGAGTTGAAAAGGTGAAGGAAAAAAAGGGTCAATGCAGATAACTATTTAACTAACTATTCAGCAGTCTTATGGCTTGCGGGTAGACCCTGTTCAGGGTCCTGTTGGTTCTAAACTTCGGTAACGCTTGCCGTGCAGTTGCAGAGAGAACAGTCTATGACTTGGGTGTCTGGAGTCTTTGACAATTTTTTGGGCCTTCCTCTGACACCGCCTGGTATAGAGGTCCTGGATGGCAGGGAGCTTGGCCCCAGTGATGTACCTTACGGTCGAAGGCCAAGCAGTTGCCATACCAAGTGAGGATGCAGCTAGTCAAGATGCTTTCAATGGTGTAGCTTTGATCTTTCCAGCCTCCTGAGGGTGAAGATACATTGTGGTGCCCTCTTCACGACTGTGTTGGTGTGGTTGGACCATGACAGATCCTTAGTGATGCGGACACAGAGGAACTTGAAGCTCTCGACCCGCTCAACTACAGCCCTGTCGATGCCCTGTCTATAGCCCTGTAGTCCACCATCAGCTCCTTTGTCATCTGTGGGTCTGTTGACGCAGTATGCACATTGGAATGGGTCCAGGGTGTCTAGGATGATGGTGTTGATGTGAGCAATGACGAGCCTTTCAAAGTCTTTCATGGCTACATATGTGAGTGTGACGGGCGACAGTCATTTAGACAGGTTACTTTGGCACTCTTGGGCACAGGAACTATGGTGGTCTGATTGAAACATGGGTATTTCATACTGGGTCAGGGAGAGGTTGAAAATGTCAGTCAAGACACTTGCCAGCTGGTCAGTGCATGCGCTGAGTACGTGTCCTTGTAATTCATCTGGCGCAGCGGCTTTGTGAATGTTAACCTGTTTAATGGTCTTACTCACATTTTCTACGGAGAGCGTCATCTCACAGTCGTCCAGAGCAGTTGGTGCTCTCATGCATGGTTCAGTGTTGCTTGCCTCGAAGCGAGCATAGAAGGCATTTAGCTTATCTGGTAGGCCCGCGTCACTCTCGGCTGGTTTTCCCTTTGTAATCCATGATAGTTTGCAAAATGTCAGAGCCGGTGTAGCAGGATTCGAGTCCTTTTTCGAGTCCTTTTTTGAAGCTATGCCTGTTTGATGGTTCGTCGGTGAGCTTAGAGAGATTTCTTATATGCGTCCGGGTTAGTGTCCCACTCCTTGAAAGCGGCAGCTCTAGCCTGTAGCTTAATGCGGATGTTGCCTGTCATCCATGGCTTCTGGCTGGGATATGTACGTACGGTCACTGTGGGGATGATGTTGTCGATGTACTTTTTAATGAAGCCGATGACTGATGTGGTAAACACCTCAATGCCATTGGATGAGTCCCAGAATAGAAACAGTCCTGTAGCTTAGCATCCGCTTCATCGGTCCCCTTCGATATTGAGCGCGTCACTGGTACTTCCTGTTAGAGTTTGTTCTTGTAAGCAGTTATCTGAGTTATGGTCAGATAAGCCAAATAGATGGCGTGGGATAAATCTTATCTTATTATTTATTTATTTTTAGTCCCTTTTTCTCACCAAATTCATGATATCCAATTGCGATCCAATTACGATCTTGTCTCATCGCTTCATTTTCCCAACGGGCGATGCGAACGTCGAGTCATGCGTCCTCCGAAACATGACCCGCCTAACCACTTTTCTTAACACCTGCCCGCTTAACCTAGCTTAACCTAGGATGACCGAGGTCAGCCTGCATGTGGCCAGTACGCCACAAAGAGTCGCTAGAGCGCGATGAGCCAAATAATGCACCCCCTGGTCATACCCTCCCCTAACCCGGACGACACTGGGCTAATTGTGCGTCGCCCTATGGGACTCCCAGTCACGGCCGGTTGTGTCACAGCCTGGAATCGAATCCGGTTCTGTAGTGACGCCTCAAGCACTGCGATGCAGTGCCTTAGACCGCTGCGCCACTCAGGAGTCCCTGGATAATACTTTTATATGTGTGAAGTAAAGATGATCTAGTGTTTTTCATGTGTTATACTGGTAGAAATGAAGTAGACAGATTTCAGTTTCCCAGCATTAATATCACTGGCCAGTAGGAACATCTCTGGATGAACATTTTTCCTGTTGGTTGAGTGAGGTCTTAGTGTCAGCTTCGATTTGTGGTCGTAAATAGAAAGCCACAAATAATATAGATGAAAACTCTCTTGGTAAATAGTATGGTCTGCAGCTTATCATGGGGTATTCTAACTCGCCACCCTCCTTGAGCATACCTGAAGCTGGCACAAGAAGATGTCGGAAGGGTCCTGTTGTTTAAAGAGCTGAGACTTTGACCCTGTCTGTTAAATGATAGTATAGATGGTGTCTGAAGGGTCCTCTTGGTTACAGATCTGAGACGTTGACCCTGCCTGTTAATAATAGTATAGAATGTGTCTGAAGGGTCCTGTAGGTTACAGAGCTGAGACGTTCACCCTGTCTGTTAATAATAGTATAGAAGGTGTCTGTAGGGTCCTTGAGGAGCTCAAGTAGAACTGCTATTTCGACATCAACAAGAGGTCAAAGGTCCTTATCATATGTCTGACAATGCAAATTAAATTGGATCATGTTTATAGTTCATATGGAGCAGTTGGTGACAGTGTTTTTGAGACTGACAGACCATGTCCACTGTGTGTGTTTGAGTCTGACAGACCATGTCCACTGTGTGTGTTTGAGTCTGACAGACCATGTCCGACCTGGTGGGTTTAGTGGATCAGACCATGTTACCGACTAGTGTGCTGTTGAGTCTGACAAGACCAGGTGTCCGGACTGGTGTGTATTGAGGTCGGACCAGATCATTGATGCGAACTGTGTGTGTGTTAGAGCTCTGTGACAGACCATGTCCACTGTGCTGTGTTTTGAGTCTGAGAACAGGACCAGTGCTCCGACTGTGATATGTGTATATAGAAGTCTGGACAGCCCATGCCGGCTGCTGTGATGTTGAGTCTGACAGACCATGTCCACTGTGTGTGTTTGAGTCTGACAGCCCATGTCCGCTGTGTGTGTTTGAGTCTGACAGACCATGTCCGCTGTGTGTGCTGCTGTGTCACGTAATATATGACTGTGTTTTTTAGTGGTGATTTGTGGTGTGTTAATTGATTGCGGGCGAATGGTGACACAAAAACGTTTCCCGGCGGTCTGTATGCTTGCCCTCGCATGCTCTTCACACCACATTAAACAAGCTGGCCATGCGCCTCATACACACACACACACACACACACACACATAAACAGGCGCACACACACATAAACAGGCGCACACACACACACGCAAACACGCAAACACACACACAAACACACACACACATACAGAAACACACACACATACTCACCTTGCCTGTGCCTCCACCAGTACTGGGACTGGAGCCTAATGGGTAGGGAGATGTGATGGGTCTGCTTATAATGGCTGGTGCTGCTCTGGCAAGCACTAGGAACACTGAACCATTCAGTATTGAGCACTCGCTCTATTCGGGCTTCATCAGAGTCATGAAAGAAGAAAAAGGATTCTGCTAGTCCGTGGTTGGATAATCGCAGTCCTGATGTCTAGAAGTTATGTTTTGGTCATAGAGCACATATATGTACATAAAGGAGTAAAAAAATAAGTTACAAACAACGCAGATAAACGAACAAAAACACAATCGGTTGGGGGGCACGTAAACGGCTCCAATTTTTACATATATCCTCGTTATTGTTATTTTCTTGTGTTTTTTTTATAGTGTTAACTTTCGTTTATTTAGTAAATATTTTGTTAAAACTCTTCTCTCTTGAACTTGCACTGTTGGTTAATGGGCTTGTAAGTAAGCAATTTTCACAGTAAGGTCTACACTGTATCGGCATTATGTGACTGATTTGACAGGAAAGGAAGACCAGAGTTAACCTGGCTACAGATTACCAGCTCAGAAATTGCAGCCCCAAATTAAATACTCAAGAGTTCAATAACAGACACACTCAACATCAAAAAACTGTTCAGGGAGACTGCGTGAATCAAGGCCTTTCATTTTGGTCGAATTTGCTGCCAAAGAAAACACAACTAGACATGGCTTGGGCACAAGAAAACAGGAACAATGGACATTTAGACCAGCAGATATCTGTCCATTGGTTTGAAGAGGTCCAAATTGCACGATCTTTTCGCTCGCAACCTCCTGTCCCTTGTGAGACGCAGCGTAGCTGTGAAGGATGACTCTCCGCATGTGTGCTCTCTCTCTCCGTGCTATGGTGTGGAGGCAGCTTTGCTCGTGACACTCGCTCTTAATTGACACACTTCAACCAGCATGGCTACCTCAGCATTCTGGCAGCGATTACACCATCCCATTGGTTGCAGTAGTAGGACTATAATTTGGTTTTGAAAGGACAAACAACCCAAAACACACTCCAGGCTGTGTAAGGGCTATTTTATCAAGAATGAGAGTGATTTGAGGTCTGAATCAAATGACCTGTCCGCCACAATCACCCGACCTTAACCCAATTGAGATGGTTTGGGATTGAGTTGGACCACTGATGTGAAGAATTGTGATAGATTGAGGAGGCAGGCGCATACGCTAGAGTGCTTGCGTGCATTATTGTGGGGTACTGACAAGCACTCCTATTCATCCAGACTGATGCGTGGTTGTTTGTGTAGATACAATAGACAGCATGGCCAGCGCTCAAAGCTGTTGACCGGCTAGTGTAGAGTTGCTATGTGAAGGTTCTGTAGCGAGGTACCAACTGTCACGCTGGTGTTGTTCCGTATAGCTCTGCTTGGTTATCACGTTCAAATTAGTTTTACTCTGGTAGTGTTCTTTCTTTAATGACTGTTATATCTTTTAAGATCGGAGAATCGTAAATTATGAAATTAGGCGTTTAGGAGCAAAAAAAATTATAGAGTAACAAACCAACACTATGAACAGTTCGCACGTTAGCTGTATCCAAACTTTTTGAACGTGTGCCGTTAGCGTGTATACTTATAATCCCTCTGCGCCGTTGGAATGCTGTCTATCACTATCCACACGAACTCTCACCTCTATACTGTTTCCTCGAGCTTGTCGCGTTACGATACATCACACCAGCACCCATCACACACACCACATTTTAACCTAGCGCAACTACATCTACAATAATATCAGACTAGCACACTTCATATCTTCACCGCTCACATCACACTCGCGGAAAACACCACAACACAACCAAAAGATACTTACAGAGCACCACTATCTAACCATCAGTTAGATGAGACAAGGCACTCACTCTATGAGGAGCGCAGCACACTGGCACTGTGCTCATACCACCAGAGTACCTGGGCCACTTCGGAGGGTAGCCCTTATCTCGTGGTTATGGTGAGGATTGTGAATGCGGTGCTGCTTTATAATGGCTTATGTGGATCGCCCTGCTCATCCAAGTGC
Organism: Salvelinus sp. IW2-2015; assembly: GCF_002910315.2. Taxonomy (NCBI): domain Eukaryota; kingdom Metazoa; phylum Chordata; class Actinopteri; order Salmoniformes; family Salmonidae; genus Salvelinus; species Salvelinus sp. IW2-2015. The sequence continues at coordinate 80,542 of NW_019943270.1, read as the reverse complement.
GCTAACAGGCCTAAGCTAACACGAACCCATTCTAGTATGTGAGCACTCGCTCTAGTGATTCTTCTTCTAACACAATTCATTAGCGAGCGCACAACATTCTATCCTACTCCACCACACATCACACCACACATCCACACACACACTCTACCACACGCAGCATCACCTCCATCAAACAGCTCGGTCAAGCGAACACACACACCACACACAGCACACACACACACAACTACCACACCCACACACACACACACCACACACCACACACACACACACTCCACACGTCTGCCTTCTTTCCTATCCCACTGCCTCACTTTCTCTCTTCAGTCCCACTTGTCTCATTCTGTCAGTTCTGGTTTCATGTGCAGAACACGGCTGATTGGAGCGGCATGATACAGAGTGAATGTAGTTGCTCCCCACGCAAGAGAGGCATGTACCATGTTCCTCAGTGTCATTCTTCCTTCGACACGCAGATAGCTTTCCTGTGGTGTCCTCAGATCATTTCGACGGCCTAGTAGGCGTCTTCTGAGACTGTCCAGAAGCTATTCTGAACAGCAGTAGTGTCCTCTCGTCACCTACTCCATCATTGGCTTCCTTGTTCCCTGTCTGCGCTAGTGCTGAGTGTCCTCTATCGTCGTCTGTCGAGGGTCCTTTTCCCTGTTATGAGCTAGCCTGTTGAAAAGATGTGTTCCTCTAGGTTGTGCATTACATGGTTCGGTTTCCCCCAGTTTGACCATAAACGAAGTGAGTGCTGTCCGACCTCTTACGTGTCCGTCTCCAGGTCCTTTGAGTCCTAGCAAGCGAGCAAGTAAGTATCTTTTTCCTCAAGTTGTCTCAGGACTTGCAGGTCTCTCTTTTCGCTTGACTTAATGCCTGCGTTTCATCTCTTGCAGCTAGCTGCTTCTCATAACTTGTCTCTCAGCTTTCGCGTATCTTAGCGTCTCCTTGACGAATCAGTAGTGTCCTCTTACTGTTCTTCAGGGTCCTTTCCTTGCAGCAGTAGCGTCGTCCGTTCTACTCGTCTTCCAGCGGCTCCTAGTTTACACTATGACAAACATAGTTTACCAATCTACTCGTATCTCTCCCACAGTCCCGCTATGATGTACCAGTCACCACCACCCATGAGCCAAGTTATGTTTCCTCATACTGTCCTTCTTAGGTTCGCGTTTGTTCATTCTGACAGCAGTAGGTGTCGCTCGACCAGGTTTCCCTACTGTCTTCCTGGCTCACCATTTTCACATGGGACATACACAGGTAGTGCTTTCCGTGCTACTGTCTATCAGTCCTTGTTCCTAGATTCAGAGCGAGCAGTAGTGTCCTCTACTGTCTTCACCAAAGGTCCTTTCCTTAGAACCGCAGTAGTGTCACCGTCTAGTGTCCTCAGAGTCCCATTTTCCTTTCTAAGTCATTGTGAGATTGTCCTCTAGGTGCCCGGTGTTCCCATTTCCTTATAGCCTCAAGAAGTCGAGTGAGCGCTCTCAGTTCCTCATGGTGTTTCTCTCTCTCAATAGTCTTCCTTGTAGGGCTCTTAGCAGTAATCTATTGTCCATAACATAGCTAATAAATAATATCTAATCTTATATAATGTGATTGAGGGCTAGACCTTTATTTGTGCCAAACTCCATAAAGCGGCGCCAACGTGGCTTAGCCAGTCCCATGCGTCTTATGTGCATTGGCCTAACATTTTTTTATGTTTGTTATAACTGTGGGGTCCCAGGGGATTGGCTTGAACATTTGCCACCTTGGCAAGACCACCACTGTTTCTAGTCTACCAAACTCTGAAAGCTCCAACTCAGAGAGTGAGTCTGCCCAAATGGCCCTTGTTGACTCGAGAATTTGATGCACCTCGGGATGTTGTGTTCTTCAAGAGAGTTGGCGGGCTGACTCAAGCATAACGGTTGTCCTTCTGGAAGGTTCTCCCATCGCCACAGAGAATCTGGGTGACACACAGAATGCATCTTTTGGTTTGGCGGCAGCTCATAGTTAGTATTTATGTGTCTCTCGTGTTGCTTGCTGGTTGTTCTTTGGTGTTAGTCACTTTGTGTGAATCGGAAGTTTTCAGGTTGGAGGTGACTCTGACAGTCTATTCCTGCTTGGTGACACAGTGGCTAGTTGCTTCTCTAGAGTGTGCTCCCAACATGGCTACTTGTCGGGAAACCTTGCAGTTCTTCCAAAGACGGGTTGAGAACACACACACACCACCACACACAACAGAGAAAGGGGAGGGCTGAGGACAGTAATAGGGGTTGTTTTTAGGAGCTAATTATCTCTGGTATTATGACACGCATGTCACTCCAAAGTCACAAACAAGCCCTCTTCTAGAGGCGGAGAACAATGCCAACCACATACAGACACATTGCACACAAGTGTCATCCCTGCACGACTCAACACTCATCCTCTCTGTTCTCTCCTCTCTCCATTTCTCTCTGTCTCTCTCTTCCAGGTCATGCTTCTAGTATGGCTCTTTGTGTTTGGTCATAAGTTAGATGCGTGAGTTGAGCATTCACGAACGTGCCCCAGTCTGCACTAGTCACCATCATTCCTCTTTCTCTGCCTCTGGTCAACTTCCTGCCCCCCAGTCTGACTTCTACTCATTCGCTCTCGTGCTTGGTATGTCACTGCTGTCGTTCTCATCTCCCTGCTGCATTTGCTCGCTCAGTCATGCTCCACTCATCTCGCTCTCTTGGTACATGTCTCGCACAGTTCTGCTTCCACTCATTCCTCTCTGCATTGGTCATGTCCTGCCCTCCACAGTCTGATTTTCTCGACCTCATCCTCTCTGTTGGCTCTCAATGTCATGCCTCAGTCTGCTTCCACTCATCCTCTCTGCGTTGGCTCAATGTCCTAGCCCTCAGTCTGCTTCCACTCATCCTCTCTGCTTGGTCAATGTCCTGCCCCAGTCTGCTCCACTCATCCTCTCTGCTTGGTCATGTCATGCTCAGTCTGCTTCTCCACATGTGTTCTCTCTCTGCTTGGTCAATGTCCTGCCCAGTTCTGCTTCCGACTCATCTCTCTTCTGCTAGAGATCTCAGTGTGCTAATGGTTCGCTGGTCTTCCACGTCATAGCAACTCTCCCACTTGTATCCTCTCCTGCATTGGTCAATGTGACCTTCCTCCAGCGTTTGTCTTCCACTCATCTCTCTTCTGCTTGGCAATGGTCCTGCCCCT
>NW_019943270.1:68663-77355 GCF_002910315.2 Salvelinus sp. IW2-2015 | reverse complement strand
ATCTCTCTAACACACACACACAGCACACACACACACACACACACACACACACACACACACACCACACACACACACACACACACACAACACACACACACACACACACACACACACACACACCATCACACACACACACACACACACACACACACACACACTCACACACACACACACTAACACACCTCCCTTGCTCTCTATCCCACTGCCTCACTTTCTCTCTTCAGTCCATTTGTCATGTCTGGTGTTAGTGAGAAACACGCTGATTGAGCGGGGATGATACAGAGTGAAATGTGGTTGTCCCCAACGAAGGAGGCAGACATGTGCCTCAGGTCATTTTCCTTGACAGCAGTAGTTTCCTGTGGTGTCCTCAGATCATTTTCCTAGAACAGCAGTAGTGTCTCCTACTGTCTTCAGGTCCTTTTCCTTGACAGCAGTAGTGTCCTCTACTGTCTTCAGGTCCTTTTCTAGAGCAGCAGTAGTGTCCTCTAGTGTCTTCAGGTCCTTTCCTTGACAAAGTAGTGTCCTCTACTGTCTTCAGGTCCTTTTCCTAGAGCAGCAGTAGGTCCTTCTTAGTAGTCTTCAGTCCTTTTCCTTGACAACAGTAGTGTCCTCTACTGTCAGTTCAGGTCCTTTTCCTTGAACAACATAGGTCCTTCTACTGTCTTCAGGTCTTTCCTTGACAGCAGTAGTGTCTCTACTGTCTTCAGGTCCATTTCCTTGACAACAGTATATTCCTCTACTGTCTTTCAGGTCCTTTTCCTAGAGCACAGTAGTGTCCTTACTGTCTTCAGGTCCTTTTCCTTGACAGCAGTAGGTCCTCTACCCCAGTCTGCTTCCACTCATCCTCTCTGCTTGGTCAATGTCATGCCTCAGTCTGCTTCCACTCATCCTCTCTGCTTGGTCAATGTCCTGCCCCAGACAGTCGCTCAAAGGGCAGATACATTAGTAGCATCACTTGTATAATTATCCCTACTCCGTTTAATTTACTCAATGTCAAGTGAACTCATGAATTCCAGCCTAAACGGAAATTCACTGATGCTTATCAGTGATGATTTGTGATTGGTTGTTGTGTCAGTGTTTGGTCAGTAGAAACGTATTCCCTGTATGCTCTGACAGAGACCACAGACACCGTGGTTCCAGAATGTCCCGTTATTCCCCTGGGGGAGAGAGTCGACTGTTTCCCTGACGCCGGTGCATCTAAGGTATGTTTCCATGGAGACCTGGGTGACCTGGGTCCTCTACACGTCTCATCATTCCTAGAGGATTCACTTTCCCATCATTACTAAACAGGATGTAGATATCAGGAGTACCGAACCCTCCTCCTGGAGAGCTACCCTCCTGCAGGTTTTACAAAAAACTCTTATCTAGCACATCTAGTTATACTAAGTAGTGGCCCTGCAGGACCTTGATTAGCTCAATTGGGCCTGTTACAACTTGGTTGGAGCAAAAACCTGCATTTCCAGTAGCTGTRAAGGAGGACCGTAACCATAGCATTATACATGATGATGATGATTCCCTTCCTACACTAGCTGGGGTGTCTGCAGAGAGGCTGTTGTTGGAGTCCATTGGACGAGAGAAACGCTCCATGGTGCTTCTTCTCCACCAATCACGGCTACTCTGTGGTGCGCGAGGAGAAACCCAACACCTACAGTGAGCTCTACCTCCTTCTTCCTCCCCCCCATCCACCCTCTTTCCATATCGCTTATTTTCAATCTTTCTCTCGCTGCCCCTAAGGTATGATTTCATGTACATATAACATGTACAGCATATTGCTAAACATGATAGACATGATATCACTACCTCCTTCACAGTCAGTCCTGACCCTCAGGAAACAGTCTTTGCTCAAATGATAAAATAATTCAAAACATATCATGCCCTATACTAGAAATAGCTATTGAATTTGCCGTCTTGGATTTCTGCTTTTAACTTTTTTTCTTTCAATACCTCTGTGCTTGTGATTGGAGGCTTGTCGGCCCTTCTGAAAAGGAAGGTTGCCCCCTCTCTGTTTGGTGAAGACATAGAGGAGCTGGCTTTCCATGTTGACATGCAGACAGTGAACCGACTGAGATTCAAGGTACACACACAAACACACACACACTGTCACTTGTAATCCACACCAAAACACACGTCCTCCTGACACCTGTCCCTGTGTTTTGTCTCAAAACACACGTCCTCCTGACCCCTGTCCCTGTGTTTTGTCTCAAAACACACGTCCTCCTTGCTACCCCCTACCAGCTATCTCTCTTTTCGCTCCGACCCTGCATGTGTTTATTGCTCTCAAACACAACGTCTCCACTGACCTGTCTGTGTTTTGTCTAAACACACCGTCTCTGACCTGGTCCCTGTGTTTTGTCTCAAAACACGTTCCTGACTGTCCCTGTGTTTTGTCTAAAACACATCGTCTCTGATCCTGTCCGTGTTTTGTTCCAAAACATGACCTCCTGACCCTGTCCTGTGTTTGTCTCAAAGCACACGTCCTCCTCCCTGCTGTGTTTGTCTCAAAAACACGTCTCCTGACCCTTGTCTGTGTTTTGTCTCAAAACACACGTCTCCTGACCCCTGTCCCTGTGTTTTTGTCATCCAGATCTCAGATGCCCATACAGCGATTTGAGGTTCCCATGAGCAATAAGCCCTGCACCCATCCCTCAGGTCCTCTTACTACGAGGTAAAGCTCACACCACACCTTCGGTTCCAAGTACGCAGGGCAGCCACCAGAAAGTCTGTGAGTTCTTTCTAAATTGTGTCTTCTGTCAGTCTCAAAAAGTGTTCTGTAATCATCAGTCTTTCTGTTAAATCAACTTGGTACTAATGCTCTCAAGCCTGTACGATTGGTTACAGGTCACATTTGATCCTCATAGAGGTCTGTAGACCATGCATCTACTTCATTAATATGTATTATTCTGTCAGAATGCAAGACCACACGCTCGCACGTACACGCATGCACACACACGCATACACACACAGGCACGAGACATTTATTTCTGTGTTCATTCAGTCTCCTTGGTGACGTGTGGTTACATCTGTGGTCACTCTAGAGCACGCTCAGTTCGGTCTGTGTGAATCACAGTCATCATGCCAACTGATTACATTTTCCAACCAGCCAATATAACTTTATGCAGTCTCACTGTAAACCGTTGAACTTTCCAACCAGCCAATGAACCTTTATGCAGTCTCACTGTAAAAACGTTGACTTCCAACAGCCAAATGAACCTTTATGCAGTCTCACTGTAAAACGTTGACTTCCAACCGCCAAATGAACTTTATGCTGTCTACTGTAAAAACGTTGAACTTCCAACCAATATGAACTTTATGCAGTCTCACTGTAAAAACGTTGACCTTCCAACCAGCCAAATGAACTTTTGGCAGTCTACTGTAAAACGTTGACTTCCACCAGCAAATGCACTTTATGCAGTCTCACTGTAAAAACGTTGAACTTCCAACCAGCCAAATGAATATTATAGTTCCTTTTAAAACCATTAAAACGATTATGACGGTCGTTAAACCATGATTATGACCTATGTTATTTATTTACTAGGCATGCCAGTTAGAACAAATTCTTATTTACAATGAGAACTTGGAATAGTGGGTAACTGCCGTGTTCAGGATCAGATTTTTGCCTTGTCACTCTGGGATTTGATCTAGAAACTTTTTGGTTGCCAACACTCTAACCACTAGCTACTGCCTGTTTAAATCATGATTATGACCGTTAAACCATGCTTATAGACATGATTAGACGTTAAACATGATTATGATCCGTTATAAACGCATGATTATGACCCGTTAAAACATGATTATGATCCTGTTAAAATCATGATTATGACCGTTAAAACCATGATTATGACGTTAAAATGATTAGACCGTTAACACGATAATTGACTCCTGTTAAAACATGATAATGACTCTTGTTTAATGTGATTAGACCGTTAAACATGATAATAGCTCCTGTTTAAACTATGATTATGATCTGTTAACCATATAATGACTCCTGTTAAAAAGATTTTGATCCTGTAAAACCATGATATGACTCCTGTTATACACTGTGGATTTATGCCCGTTAAAACTATGATTATGATCTGTTAAACATGATTATGATCCTGTTAAAACCATGATTTGACTCTGTTAAACCATGATAATGACTCCTGTTATAACTGTGATTATGACGTTAAAACTATGATTATGACTCCTGTTAAAACCATGATAATGACTCTGTTAAAACAATGATTATGACTCAATCTAACACATAAAAACATAAATGGAAAACATGTTATTTGAATGGTAAAATCCTTTCACATTCTCCATGTGCTCATTTATCTTGCTGATTTAAATAAATTTGATTGGTCACATCCATATTTAGCAGATGTGATTGGTCACATACACATATTTAGCAGATGTTATTGGTCACATACACATATTTAGCAGATGTTTATTGGTCACTACACATATTTAGCAGATGTTATTGGTCACATACACATATTTAGCAGATGTTTTGTCAATACACTATTTCGCAGATGTTAGCTGAGAACTAGCTCAATGGCGATAACATTTGCTACAAGCCACATGTGCATATATCTAAAAATGAGAGTGGGGGTAGGAAAAATAAACGACGATGCTGTTTTGTCTGAATGATCAATAATGCCTAGTTTAGAGAGTGAGAGGCACTGACGCGAGCTGATCTACAGCTTCCTTGGTCCATGCAGGACAATTTCAGATAGTTAAACCTATTGCAACCTTTATTCAGGTTTTAAAACAGTTCTTCTTCCCCTTTACGACAATCATCTAATCGACTATCAACTTCAATTACGAATACGATTGCGGCTGGTCAGATCATCACAGCAGTGAATAGTTAACATCACACTGCAAGTCAGATGGCTCGTTGACGAAAATGTTCAAATGATAACCACTAACGGTTGCTAGCTACGTTGGTTATTAGCTCCTATCTGATGTCTTAGCAATGTTTATCTCATCAACCAGGTAGCATAGCAGCTAATATAGCTAGTTAGCTAACGCACAGATTAAAGGTTAAACCATACTGTTATTGCTGCTGGTAAATAGACTGAGTGACATGTAAATTATTTCACTTTTCACTCATGTATAGCTACAAATATGCATAAACTAATAGCATTAATGCTGCTAAAATAGGTACTAAAAACTTTTGTCAATAGGGGGGCGCTGTTTTCACTTTGGAAAAAATGTCCAAATGAAACGGCCTCATACTCTTCTCTAGATCATACAATATGAATATTATTTTAATATTGGTAGAGAACACTCGAAGTTCTAAAACTGTTTGAAGTATGTTGTGATAAAACAGAACATTTTGAAGCAAACTTCCATGCAGGAAGTGAAAATCTGAAAACGAGCTCTGTTTCAGGGCTGCCTGTTCAATTGCCTTTATTATATACGTATGTATGGCACTTCATACGCCTTCCACTAGATGTCAACAGGCAGTGGGAGGTGAAATGGGATGTCTAGCTTGATCTGAGGTCGAACAAGAGCTTTTGGAGTGGCAGGTCAGGAATTTCCTTTGTCTACCAAGGCGCGCGAAGTACCTCGATATTGTCTTCTGATAAGCGTTCGGTTTACACYGCGAATATCTCCGGCTCTGATTTTATTTGATACATGTGATAATAACATCGTAAAGTAGGTTTTTTCAACCGAGTTTTATCAGATAATTCAACGTTTATTGGGACTTTTGGAGTTTTCCGTTCTTTGCGTCAAGAGAAAATGGGAACGTTATCAACATTGGCTAGCATTGTGGCGCAAAAAGGACATTCTAAAACCAAACAACGATTTATTCTGGACCAAGGCCATAACAAACAGCTTGCGTTATTGCGAGACAGCGCTCGCCAAAACGGCGGAGAATAGGAATCAACATTTTCCACAGAAATATGAAATAACATCATAAATTGTTCTTACTTTTGCTGAGCTTCCATCAGAATCTTGTACAAGGAGTCCTTGGTAAAGTTATTTTAAAAAATCTAACACGGCGGTTGCATTAAGAACCAGTGTATCTTTCATTTGCCATACAACAACTATTTTTATGTAAAGTTTATGATGAGTTCTTTGGTCAGATTAGGTGAGTGTCCAAAATAGCTCCGGACATTCTAGGGAAATGTTGCTACATATTCACAATGTATAACCACGGATTGCAGCTCTAAATATGCACATTTTCGAACAAAACATAAGTGTATTGTATAACCTGATGTTATAAGACTGTCATCTGATGAAGTTGTTTAAGGTTAGTGATTCATTTTATATCTTTTGCTGGTTTTTGCGATAGCTACCTTTTGTGGTGAATAAATGCATTTGTGTGTTTGGCTATTGTGGTAAGCTAATATAATTCTATATTGTGTTTTCGCTGTAAAACACTTAAAACATTGGAAATATTGGCTGAATTCACAAGATGTTTATCTTTCATTTGCTGTAGACCATGAATTTTTCATAAATGTTTTATGATGAGTATTTATCTATTTCACGTTGCTCTCTGTAATTATTCTGGCTGCTTCGGTCCTATTTGTGATGGTAGCTGCAATGTAAAACTATGATTTATACCTCAAATATCCACATTTTTCGAACAAAACATAAATGTATTGTATAACATGTTATAAGACTGTCATCTGATGAAGTTGTTTCTTGGTTAGTGACTAATTATATCTCTATTTGGTCGGTTTTGTGATAGCTACCTATGCGGTAGAAACATGGTGAAAATATGCGGTTGAGACTTTGGCTATTGTGGTTAGCTAATAMAAATACATATTGTGTTTTCGCTGTAAAACATTTWAAAAATCAGAAATGATGGCTGGATTCACAAGATGTTTATCTTTCATTTGCTGTATTGGACTTGTGATTTCATGAAAATTATATTATATGATATCCCTGTCCCGTTAGGCTAGGCTATGCTAGTCAGCTTTTTTAATGAGGATGCTCCTGGATCCGGGATGGGTATCACTGAAAGGTTAATGAGAAGTTCATTTATTAATTTCCTGCGTCTGCTTTTGGTCTATCTGTCAACTACAGAGGCACACATACACCATGTACAGTACAGTACAGGATGGCACCACTTGTTAAGGACTGCCCGATTATACCCCTTCCTCAGTGATTTAGCATATCTTTTTTTACATAACCACAGTGACAGTGTGTTTAAAGGGTATGACCTTTTGCTTTCCTTTGCCCAATGTGCTTATCAGATGAGTGGCATTTGGCTCACAGAGATAGAAAGAGATATTGCTTTATACTGCTTGCTATATTGCACATTACTGGGTAATATTTATTAGATAACTGGGAAATATTTCCTACATAACTGGGTAAAATTCATTACATAACTGGGTAATATMTATTACATAACTGGGTAATATTTACTACGTAACTGGGTAATATTTACTACATTACTGGGTAATATTTACTACATTACTGGGTAATATTTACTACATAAGTAACTGGGTATATATTATACTACAATTATGGGTAATTTTACTACTACTGGTAATTATTTACTAAATAACTGGGTAATATTTTACTAGTAACTGGGTAATATTTACTATACTGGTAATATTTACTACGTTATCTGAGTAATATTTATTAATAACTGGGTAATATTTACTATCATTACGAGGTAATATTTATTACATAACTGGGTAATATTTCAAATGGTACTATTATTACATAATGGGTAATATTTCCTACATAACTGGTAATTACTACATAACTGTTGATATGAGTCTTATTCACTATTGTGCTCTAATAACAGTTTAGTCAGCTCTTCAGATGAAATGAGCAGGTGCATATTAAGAAGAGAGAAGGGGGGTGGTGAGGTGGAGGAAACCATTAACTGTGTAGAGATTAATTGCTATGATTTATCAGCTTGCTCTCTGACTGTTTGACGTTGTGTTATTCGCCACGGCGATAAAGGGTTTTAACATAAACAAGATTCACTTTAAATTAACCCTTATAGTATTCATAATCAAAACCATTTAACTGTGCACTTTTCAACCGTTGGAATTCAGCGGGGCAGTGTTTAGGTGAGTGTGGTAGGTTGTGTTCCTGTTCCAGTCATCCATTAGTCCAATTACAGGAGTCTTTCTGGGTGGATTCTGATGGAGTGTGAGTGTAGAGGTCATTACACACACTGTGATTGATTCTCTCATACGGTACTTAGTAGGATGAGGCCCTATCCTGTCAGGGGACTTCCTGTACATTGATTTAGTTTAGACTGTAGATCGCCTAATGGTCTTCCTTTCTTTGTGTCTCGCAAGAGTCAGGATGTTGGCGGATGTTTTTTCTCACTGTATATAAAACATAAGGTTGTTAAAAGCAAGCTACTTGCCCTGCAATGCTTACTGTGCACATACACACCACTCAATACACATACATACACACCACTCAATACACGATACATACACACCACTCAATTACACGATACTGCTTGATCTGTCTTTCTCTCTCTCTCTTCTCCAGCTTTCTTTCTCTTCTGTATTGAGCAAGAGGCAAGGGCAGGACATGTATGTTATTAGTAGTGTAGTGGGGTTAAAGCTACACAGGTCTCATTATGGTGTTTCTAATGGTCTGTTTGCAGCTAGCTACCTTCTCCCAGAGGTGTTTTCTCATAAAATACTGTAATATACAATTCAATACATACCCTGTGTGTTCTAATACAACCACTCTCTCATATCTCAACCCCCCCCACACAAACACCAGG
>NW_019943270.1:61244-68129 GCF_002910315.2 Salvelinus sp. IW2-2015 | reverse complement strand
ACACACAACACACACACACACACACACACACACACACACACACACACAACACCACACACACTTCTTACATCGATCATTCTCCAACATCACACAAAACCAGCATGTATTCTATAAGGAGCACAGCTCAGGGTCTGTCAGCTGCTGTGAACACGGTGTGTGTGTACATTCCTTCCCAAAGGGCGGGTAATTGAATGTCTTGTAAGCTGATTAGTTTGTACCGCCACCCCCTCACCTTCGATCCATCTCTCTCTCTCTCTCTCATCCCTTTCTTTCCTTCATCCCCCAGGGGACACATAACCTCTATGGTCATTATCCCTATTTCCTTTGTCTGGAGGACGAGAGTGGCAAGTCCTTCGGAGTCTTCCTGATGAACAGCAACGCTATGGGTAAATAAAACAGAAACACATGAAGGGTGTTGTTCCCACCTGGTCCAGATGTGTCCATGTAACCAATCCAGAGATCAGAATATATCTCAACACTGTGTGCTTGTGTTTTATTGACTCTCACCTGGTCCAGATGTGTCTATGTAACCAATCCAGAGATCAGAATATATCTCAACACTGTGTGCTTGTGTTTTATTGACCTTAACCAGAGGTGACGCTGCAGCCGGCTCCAGCGGTAACCTACAGAACCATTGGAGGAGTTCTGGACTTCTACATCCTGCTAGGAGACACACCTGAACAGGTGGTCCATGAGTTCCTGGAGGTGAGACAGAGGGTTCCGCTGACTTTCACTACGAAGCTGATCATTTGGAAGTGATAGGCACGAATGCGCTGTGATACAGTGGTACATTTGGAATCAGTATATGTGTATGATACATCTTTCCTTTGTGTGTGTGTGTGTGCGTGRGTGTGTGTGTGTGTGTATGTGTGTGTGTGTCCAGCTGATCGGCAAGCCAATGATTCCTCCATACTGGTCTCTAGGATTCCAGTTGTCTCGTTGGGACTACGGCAGTCTAGATGAAGTCAAGAAAACAGTGGAGAGGAACCGAGCTGTCGACCTGCCATATGTAAGAGCCTTAATGTAGAACTATTAGGTTCTATAGGGACCTAGGTCACAAACTAGAATGCCATTTAGGAACAAAGGCATTATCTTAGAGCTCGAAACCAGTGCATATGGGAAACTAGAGAACAATGGAAAACCATGAGGTACCAGCGAATCAGAAAGTGAAAATCTACCTACAGTATATGTTCAGCAATAACAGAATGGGAGCAACGGATTAGTAAATAACTCCCACCTACAACAAGTAAGGGAAACACTGCTTGGACGCTAGGAATCATTAGCAATCAGTTCCACACTGAAAGCTATAAGCAAAGGACTGTAATCCACCTACCACCAGATAGGATTCAGCTGTAGACTAGAGATATGAAGTTCTCTATCAGAGCTGGACAGGCAGCAGGGACCTGACCTTTTGCTCTCTGGGAGAATCCTGTTCCATGTCAAATTGTCAGAGTGTGACGGTCTGTAGGAGTATCCTGCAGTCGGGAGACATGTTTACCCGATGAAAACTCATCAGCTCCTAGCGAGGATTTATCTAACCTCCAAGACAATCAAGAGGTCAAACTTTGACACAAACGATCACAAAAAAAACTCTGACAAAACAAGCTTACTATTTGCTCTTTGATTTTTTTTAATAACCACGTCCTTAATGTCCGCCTTTGACATTAAGATACAGCTGGATGACAGCGGCTATATTGAGGGACATATTTGATAGAGATCAGATAGACCACAGAGGGCATTATCACATTATCCTAATACATCTGGAACTGATTACCATTAGGAGGGAACTGGCAGGAACTGGGAACCATCTGTTAGAGTGATACGGAGAGGGACTGCCAAGCCACAGAATCAAGGCCCACACCAAAAACAGAATGTGCTAACACTCTAGAATCCTCCCAAGGTTCCGCAACACATTAGCCAAGTCACTAGCACTCACATGAAGGCATGCAACTTGCAGGCATGCCAGCAGGCTTATGCTAAAGAAGATGTGTTTAACTTATGCTAAGATGCAAATATGTGTGAGGGGAATGCATTAAGCTAATGTAAAATATGCTAATATCTGAGCAGATGTGTTTAATTTATGCTAAATTTCAAACATTTGATTGGATGCATAGTCTCTGAATAATTCTATATCAGTGGTGGAAAAATTACTCCATTATTATACTTGATTAAAAGTAAAGATAACTTAATAGAAAATGACTCAAGTAAAAGACAAAGTCCCCAAGTAAAATACTACTTGAGTAAAAGTCTAAAAGTATTTGGTTTTAAATATACTTAAGTATCAAAGTAAATGGAATTGCTAAAATGTACTTAATAAGTATCAAAAGTAAAAGTATAAACCATTTCAAATTCCTTATATTAAGCAAACCAGACGGGACTATTTATTTTTTAATTGATGGATAGCCAGGGGCACACAAACACTCAGACATCATTTACAAACTAAGCATTTGTGTCTGGTGAGTTTGCCATTTTAGAGGCAGTAAGGATGACCAGGGATGTTGTCTTGATAAGTGTGTGAATTGGACCATTTTCCGGGCAAAATGTAACAGGTATTTTTTGGGTGTCAGGGAAAATGTGCAGAGTAAAAAGCATATTATTTTCTTTAGGAATATAATGGAGTAAAAGTAAAAGTTAGCAAAAATATAAATAGTAAAGTAAAATACAGATACACCAAAAAAAACGACTTAAGTTGTACTTTAAAGTATTTTTACTTAAGTACTTTACACCACTGTTCTATATGCATTACATTCATACTAAGATGTAAATATACATTTAAGGGAAAACATTTCAGTCATGGTAAGACATTAATATTTGAAGTTAGGATTTAAAAGATAAGGATTTAAAAGATAAGATAAGAGTGGACAAACTGCACTGCAGTAAACACATGCCAAGGGTCAATGTATTTACTAAGCCATGCTGCTAAGACCATAATATTGGAGTGGCTTTGACTAAATATATGTAAAACATGCAATGATACATACAGTTTGAGTGGTTTGAGACAAATACTGTGTGATTATGACACTAACATTCAACTCCTATAGCCATAATGAATGCACGACTATTCTCTATCTGCTTCTCTTCTCTCCCAGGACATCCAGTACACTGACATTGACTATATGGAAGATAAGAAGGACTTCACTTATGATGAAGTCAAATTCAAAGACCTCCCTCAGTTCGCTGATTACATGCACGAGAAGGGACAGAAATACATTCTTATATTGGTAAGAAACAGACCGTTTTTGGAAGAAAAAAATACATATTATTGAACAAGGCAAGTTATTTAAAAACAAATTATTATTTACAATGACGGCCTAGGAACAGTGGGTTAACTGCCTTGTTCGGGGACATAATGACAGATTTTTCCTTGTCAGTTCGGGGATTCGATCTAGCAACCTTTCGGTTACTGGCCCAATGATCTAACCTGCCGCCTACAGTTGATGTGCTTGACTAGTTTTTGACAACAATTTGTTGGTTCTACAGTAAACTATGTCACTACAAGTTCAAAATGTGCATGTTGAATGAAAACATATTTACATTTCAATAGTAGTGGCACTATTGTAACTTTGCTATTATTTATACGGTTTGAAGTCGTCTAATCCGAGTGTTTTGCTGAGTTTGTTGTTGCTAATGTATTTGATTATAGGCGTAAAACATGTCGCATTGAATTTGTAAATGTAGTTTGTGAACTCTCCAGATAGGATTCCGAGTAGTCCGCGATTTGGCAATATGTCAGGCATATCCCTCGTAGGTCATTCGAGTTAAGTTGTTGTTTATATTTTCTCTACCTTTGAGGAACTTGTATTTACCGGTATGACTTCCTTGTTCTCCTTGCATATATGCGTGCGTTAGTGATGCATGGGTGAACTCGTAGCCGCAGTCCGGGTGGGTATATCCGCAGGGACGGGTTTATGGTCATTAAAATGTAACTATTGTGTGGCTGAAGAGCGGGTTGACTAAAGAGAAAACAATACCTTAAATAATCCATAAATGTATCATTCCTGTGCAATTTATATCTATAGGCTACTTTGAGGTTTTTCTTTCATTATTTTAGGCTGTCTGGTATTAGTACGTAAACCTAAACTTTAGGGGTTAACTGTATGCGCGCCAAATTGCCTACACAGCCAATTGGCAAATAATGCTTTTGGGAACGGGCAGAAGAAGTCAACGTCACAGAGGCAAAAAATACATTGTCAAAGTTTAATTCAATAAGACAAAAGCTGTGAAAGGAGAGTTGAAAATAATGAGAAGGGGGGGGGACAGAAAAGTAATGTTTTGAAAAGATTTGGTGACGAGYTAAGGAGGATGATTGCAGTGCCAGTGTTCTGGCTGTGTTAGGTGCTATACAAATTCGACACAGGACTTCAAATAGGCCTATTGCACGGCAAGGGAACTGGAGCCTACTGTTTAGATGGCTTAAAAGGAAACTGAAATCTGGACATTGACTAACCGTTTTAACTAAATTAACTGTTTTTTTGGCAAACTACAAAGTCCTTTGATAATTCTAGTCCAGTGCGGTTTTAGCAAGAAAACAATAACTGATTGGATAAATTGAATGACGTGCTGCGCATAGCCTATGTATGAAGAGCCTACTTTCATAGTGAATACTTTGTTTATAAGTTTTGTGCGAATTAATTGAACATCCCAAATGCATTATTAAAAATATTTCGCCTCCCAGACAGTTCTGGGAAAATGATTGCTTGAGCAATAGTTTTCTGCTATAGAAATGCAATGTCTGCCCATTTTAGTTTAAATCTAATTGCAGTAAGTTACTTAAAGCTGACCCAGAAATTATAGAGTTGATAGTTAAGTTAAATGCAGAGTGAAAATACTTGGGCGGCAAGGGTAGCCTAGTGGTTAATGTTGGACTAGTAACCGAAAAGTTGCAAGATCGAATCCCTGAGCTGACAATGTAAAAATCTGTCGTTCTGCCCCTGAACAAGGCCGTCAACCCACTGTTCCTAGGCCGTCATTGAAAATAAGAATGTGTTCTTAACTGACTTGCCTAGTTTAAAAAAGGTAAAATAAAAAAAAACATGTTTTATTTGGTCCCGGGCATATGAAAGGGAAAGGAAAGGGGGAAATGATCACTCCTGTACCTAGGCCTATTGGAAATCATCTTCCTGTGCCTAGGCATGAGGGCAGTCTACCCTATGACAAAATGCCATGCACGTAACCATTCCAATCGTTTCTCACATATCAAGGCTCWTTCCCTCTATAATAGCCTGTTGTGAGTAGGCTTATTTTTTAAATGTTTTTGTTGAGTTTAGTGCAGTTTTGCCAAAGAAAATGTTGTCATAATGTTTCCACTGATTGGCTCTGGGATTCAAACCAGCGACCTGTCAATATGAAGAATATCATGTAAAAGGCTGTGTTGTTGTCTTTCAGGACCCGGCAATAGCCATCAGTAAGAGGATCAATGGGCCGTATGAGGCCTATGACCGAGGAACACAGAAGAACGCTTGGGTCACTGAGGCTGATGGGATAACACCTCTAGTGGGAGAGGTAGGTGGGAATGGAAAACCTAATCAGTTATACAACTGAATACATTCAACTGAAATGTGTCTTCCACATTTAACCCAACCCCTCTGAATCACCTTGCTGGATCGGGGATTCAAACCAGCAACCTTTCGGTTACTGGCCCAATGCTCTTAACTGCGAGGCTACGATGGTGGTTGTGGAGGTGGTTGTGAAGGTGGTGATGGTGGTCATGACGGTGGTGATATTGGTAGTGGTGGTGATGGTGGTGGTGGTGGTGGTGAAGGTGGTCTGGTGATGGTGTTGGTGGTGGTGCGGTGATGGTGGAGATGGTAGGTGGTATGGGTGGTGGTGGTGATGGTGGTGGTATGGGTGGTGTGGATGAGGTGGTGGTGGTGGTGATGTGGGGTGGAGGTGATGGTGGTCTGGTGGTAATGGTGGTGGTGGAGGTGGTGGTGGGTCGCTGGAGGTGGTGGAGGTGGTCGTGAAGGTGGTGGTGGTGAAGGTGGTGGTGAAGGTGGTGGTGGTGGTGGTGGAGTGGTGGAAGGTGGTGTGTAGGTGGTGGTATTGGTGTGGTGGTGATGGTGGTCTGGTGATGTGGTGGTGGTGGTGGTGGAGGTGGTGGTGGAGGTGTCGTGAAGGTGGTGGTGGTGGTGAAGTGGTGGTGGTGGGAGTGGTCGTGAAGGTGGTGGTGTTGGTGGTGGTGGTGATGGTGTCTGGTGATGGTGGTGATGGTGGTGGTGGTGGTGGTGGTGGTGGAGGTGGTGGAGGTGGTTGTGAAGGTAGTGGATTGGTGTGGTGGTGATGGTGGTCTGGTGATGGTGGTGGTGGTGGTGGTGGAGGTGGTGGAGGTGGTCGTGAAGGTGTGTGGTGGTGGTGTGGTGATGGTGGTGGAGGTGGTGGAGGTGGTCGTGAGGTGGTGATGGTGGTGGTGGTGGTGGAGGTGTGCATGTGTGTGTGTCTGTGGCTGCTTGAGTTGGGTGCTTTTGAAATGATCAATCCCACTTTGTGTTGGCTATGTGTGTAGAGAGAGACAGAGAGCGTTTACAAATGTCTATGGAGCAGATCATATCTCATGGGTTAACGATGTTTTTTACCCACACGATTAAGCCTGGCCAGTTAATGGTTTTATATCAGGTCAAACAGATGCATTGGTTCTACATTCGTGTTTAATCTCTAACTGTCCTGCATCACAGACGGTGTGCTCCGAGTATTAGCACAGACTGCCTCTTACTTACACCACGTGTTGTGTGTTGTGTGTGTGTGTGTGTGGTGTGTGGTGTGTGTGGTGTGGTTGTGTGTGTGTGTGTGTGTGTGTGTGGTGTGTGGTGTGTGTTGTGGTTGTGTGTGTGTGTGTGTGTGTGTGTGTGTGTGTGTGGTTCGCTGCCTGTAGGGGGCTGGTGCTGTGTG
>NW_019943270.1:43338-60645 GCF_002910315.2 Salvelinus sp. IW2-2015 | reverse complement strand
CCTTTTCATTCCTCTGATCTTCCTCTCTCTCTAGGTCTGGCCAGGTTGGTGGCAGTGTTTCCAGACTACACTAACCCTTCCTCCTCCTCATAATCCTCTTATCTGCTCCTCTCTCTAGGTCTGAGCCAGGTGTGGAAGTGTGTTCCAGACTACACCTAACCCTTCTCTTCTCCTTCATATCCTCTTATCTTTCCTCTCTCTCTAGGTCTGGCCAGGTGTGGCAGTGTTTCCCAGACTACCTAAACCCTTCTCTCCTCCTCATATCCTCTTTCTTCCCTCCTCTGTCTAGGTCTGGCCAGCGTGTGGCAGTGTTTCCAGACTACACTAACCTTTCTCTCCTCCTCATAATCCTCTTATCTTTCCCTCTCTTCTCTAGGTCTGGCCAAGGTGTGGCAGTGTTCCAGACTAACACTAATCCCCAAGCTTGTATAGGGGAGTGGTGGACTGATTGAGTACGGTCAGATTTTCGAAAAGAATCAAACACGACGCTCTGTGGTATTGTAAGCTATTCTACTAATGCTGGTTGTACATTATTTATGTATCAAGTCTGACTCCACATCCCACACATCCCAACTCTGCATTCTCCTGACAGGATATGAATGAGGTGTCTAATTCATGAAAGGCTCCATCAATGGATGTGATGACAACAATCTCAGACTAACCTCCCTCATCCTAGTAAGACTGTTTAGTAAACCCTCCCTTCAACTCCTAGTAAGGGCTGTTTAGTAACCATCCTTCAACTCCTAGTTAGGCTGTTTAGTACCGCTCCCTTCACAATCCTAGTAGACTGTTTAGTAACCCTCCCTCACTCCTAGAAGGCTGTTTAGTAACACGCGTCCCTTCACTCCTATAAGCTGTTTAGTAACCCTCCCTTCACTCCTAAGTAAGGGCTGTGTTAGTAACCCTCCCCTTCACTATCCTAGTAAAGGACTGTTTAGTAACCTCCCTTCACTCCCTAGTAATGCGCTGTTTAGTAACCTTCCTTCACTCCTAGTAAGAGGCTGTTTAGTAACCCTCCCTTCACTCCTAGTATGCTGGTTTAGTAACCTTCCCTTCACTCCTAGTAAGGCGTTGTTTGTAACCACCTCCCATTCCACTCCTAGTAAGGCTGGTTTAGTAACCCTCCCTTCCCATCCTAGAAGGCTGTTTAGTAACCCTCCCTTCACTCCTAGTAAGAAACTGTTTAGTAACCCCCCTTCACTCCTAGTAAGGCTGTTTAGTAACCCTCAACTACCTCCCTTCACTCCTAGTAAAGACTGTTTAGAAACCTCCCTTTCACTCCTAGTAAGGGCTGTTTAGTAACCCTCTCTTCACCCTAGTAAGGCTGTTGTAACCCTCCCTTCACTTCCTAGTTAGAGGCTGTTTAGTAACCCCTCCCTTCCACTCCTAGTAAGGCTGTTTAGTAACCCTCCCTTCACTCCTAGTAAGACTGTTTAGTAAACTCCCTTCATCCTAGTAGGCTTGTTTAGTAACCCTCCCTTCACTCCTAGTAAGGCTGTTTAGTAACTCTCCCTTCCACTCCTAGTAAGGCTGTTTAGTAACCTCCCTTCACTCCTAGTAAGGCTTGTAGTAACCCTCCCTTTCACTCCTAGTAAGGCTGTTTAGTAAACCCTCAACTACCCTCCCTTCACTCCTAGTTAAGGCTTTTAGTACCCTCCCTTCACTCCTAGTAAGGCTTGGTTTAGTAACCCTCCCTCACTCGTGGCCGTTAGTTAATGCCTTATCTAGAAGGCTGTTTAGTAACCCTTCACTCCTAGTCTAACCCCTCCCTAGTAAGGGCTGTTTAGTAAACCCTCCCTTCACTCCTAGTAAGGCTGTTAGTAAACCCTCCTTCACTCCTAGTAAGGCTGTTTTAAGAACCTTCCCTTCACTCCTAGTAAGGCTGTTTAGTACCCTCCCCTTCACTCCATAGTAGGCTGTTTAGTAACCCCCTTCACTCCTTAGTAAGACCTGTTAGTAACCCTCAACTACCCTCCCTTCACTCCTAGTAAGACTGTTTAGTAACCCCTCCCTTCACTTCCTAGTAAGGCTGTTTAGTAACCCTCCTTCACTCCTAGTAAGGCTTGTTTAGTAACCCCTCCTTCAACTCCTAGTAAGGCTGTTTAGTAACCTCCCTTCACTCTAGTAAGGCTGTTAGTAACCCTCCCTTCACTCCTATAAAGGCTGCTTAGTAACCTCCCTTCAACTCCTAAGTAACGGACCTGTTTAGTAACCCTCCCTTCACCTCCTAGTAAGGCTGTTTTTAGTAACCCTCCCTTCACTCCTAGTAGGCTGTTTAGTAACCTCCTTCACTCCTAGTAAGGCTGTTTAGTAACCCACCTTCACTCCTAGTAAGACTGTTTAGTAACCCTCCTTCCTCCCTAGTAAGGCTGTTTAGTTAACCTCCCTTCACTCCTAGTAAGACTGGTTTAGTAACCCTCAACTTACGTCCCTTCACTCTAGTTAAGACTGTTTAGTAACCCTCCCCTTTCACTCCTAGTAAGGCTGTTTAGTAACCCTCCCTTCACTCCTAGTAAATGGCTGTTTTAGTAACCCTCTCTTCACTCCCTAGTAGGACTGTTTTAGTAACCCTCCCTTCACTTCCTAGTAAGGCTGTTGGAGTAACCCTCCTTCACTCCTAGTAAGACTGTTTAGTTAACCCTCCTTCACTCCTAGAAGGGCTGTTCGAGTAAACCCTCCGTCATACTCCTAGTAAGGCTGTTTAGTAACCCTCCCTTCACTCCTAGTAAGGCTGTTTAGTAACCCTCCCTTCCACTCCTAAGTAAGACTGTTTTAGTAACCCCCCATTCACTCCTAGTAAGGGCTTGTTTAGTAACCCTCCCTTCACTCCTTAGTAAGGCTGTTTAGTAACCCTTCCCCTTACTCCTAGTAAGGCTGTTTAGGTAACCTCCCTTGCACTTCCTAGTAGACTGTTTAGTAACCTCCCTTCACCTCCATAGTAAGGCTGTTTATACCCTCCTCACCCTAAGTAAGGCTGTTTAGTAACCCTCAAACTACCTCCCTTCACTCCATAGTAAGGACTGTTTAGTAACCCTCCCTTCATCCTAGTAAGGCTGTTTAGTAACCCCTCCCTTCACTCCTAGTAACGACTGTTAGTAAACCCTCCCTTCAATCCTAGTAAGGCTGTTTAGTACCCTCAACTACGTACCTCCCTTCACTTCCTAGTAAGCTGTTTAGTAACCTCCCCTCAGCTCCTTAGTAAGGCTGTTTAGTAAACCCTCCTTCACTCCTAGTAAGACTGTTTAGTAACCCTCCCTTCACTCCTAGTAAGAGACTGTTTAAGTAACCCTCAACTACCCTCCCTTCACTCCTAGTAAGATGTTTAGGTACCCTCCCCTTTCACTCCTAGTAAGGCTGTTTAGTAAACCTCCCTTCACTCTAGTAAGGCTGTTTAGTAACCCTCCCTTCAACTTCCTAGTAAGGCTGTTTAGTAACCTCCCTTCACTTCCTAGTAAAGACTGTTGTGAACCCTCCCTGCACTCCTAGTTAAGGGCTGGTTTAGTAACCTCAACCTAACCCTCCCTCACTCTAGTAGGGTGTTTAGTAACCCTCCCTTCACTCCTTAGTTAAGCTGTTTACCGTAACCCTTCCCTTTCACTCCTATAAAGGGAACTGTTTAGTAACCCTCCCTTCACTCCTAGTAAGACTGTTTAGTAACCCTCAACTACCCTCCCTTCACTCCTAGTAAGGCTGCTGTTTAGTAACCCTCCCTTCACTCCTAGTAAGCGCTGGTTTAGTAACCCTCCCCTTCACTCCTAAGTAGGCTGTTTTAGTAACCCTCCCTCACTCCTAGTAAGACTGTTTAGTAACCCTCCCTTCACTCCTAGTAAGGCTGTTTACTAACCCTCCCTCACTCCTAGTAAGGCTTGTTAGTTAACCCTCCCTCACTCCTAGTAAGACTGTTTAGTAACCCTCCTTCACTACTAGTAAGGCTGTTTAGTAACCCTCCCCTTCACTCCTAGGAAGGCTGTTTAGTAACCCTCAACTACCTTCCCTTCACTCCTAGTAAGGCTGTTTAGTAACCTCCTTCACTCCTAGTAAGGCTGTTAGTAACCCTCAACTACCCTCCTTCAATCCTAGTAAGGCTGTTAGTAACCTCCCTTCACTCCTAGTAAGGCTGTTTAGTAACCCTCCCTCACTCCTTAGTAAGGCTGTTTAGTAACCCTCCCTTCACTCCTAGTAAGGCTGTATTAGTAACCCTCAACTACCCATCCCTTCAATCCTTAGTAAGGCTGTTTAGGAACCCTCCCCTTCACTCCTAGTAAGGCTGTTTAGTAAACCCTCTCTTCACTCCTAGTAAGGCTGTTTAGTAAACCCTCCCTTCCACTACTAGTAAGACTTTAGTAACCCTCCCTTCACTCCTAGTAAGACTGTTAGTAACCCTCAACTACCCTCCCTTCAATCCTAGTAAGGCTGTTTAGTAAACCCTCCCTTCACTCCTAGTAGGCTGTTTAGTAAACCCTCCCTTCACTACTAGTAAGGCTGTTTTAAACCCTCCCTTCACTCCTAGTAAGACTGTTTTGTAACCCCTCCCTTCACTCCTAGTAAGGCTGTTTAGTAACCCCTCCCTTCTACTCCTAGTAAGACTGTTTAGTACCCTCCCTTCACTCCTAGTAAGCTGTTTAGTAAACCCTCAACTACCCTCCCTTCACTCCTAGTAAGACTGTTTAGTAACCCTCCCTTCACTCCTAGTAAGGTGTTTTAGTAACCCTCCCTCACTCCTAGTAAGGCTGTTAGTAACCCTCAACTACCCTCCCTTCACTCCTAGTAAGGCTTTAGTACCTCCCTTCACTCCTAGAGACGTTTAGTAACCTCAACTACCCGCCCTTCACTCCTAGTAAGACTGTTTAGAACCCTCAACTACCCTCCCTTCACTCCTATAAGGCTGTTTAGTAACCCTCCCTTCACTCCTAGTAAGGGCTGTTTAGTAACCTTCCCTTCACTCCTAGTAAGGCTGTTTAGTAACCCTCCCTTCACTCCTAGTAAGGCTGTTTAGTAACCTCCCTTCACTCCTAGTAAGGCTGTTTAGTAAACTTCCCTTCACTCCTAGTAGGCTGTTTAGTAACCCTCCCTTCACTTCTAGTAAGACTGTTAGTAACTCTCCTTCACTCCTAGTAAGACTGTTTAGTAACCCTCAACTACCCTCCCTTCACTCCTAGTAAGGCTGTTTAGTAACCCTCAACTACCCTCCCTTCACTCCTAGTAAGGCTGTTTAGTAACCCTCCCTTCACTCCTATAAGGCTGATTTTAGTAACCCTCCCGTCACTCCTAGTAAGCTGTTTAACTCCCTTCACTCATAGTAAGGCTGTTTAGTAACCCTCCTTCACTCCTAGTAAGGCTGTTTAGTAACCCTCAACTACCCTCCCTTCACTCCTAGTAAGGCTGTTTAGTAACCCTCAACTACCCTCCCTTCACTCCTAGTAAGGCTGTTGTTAGTAACCCTCAACTACCCTTCCTTCACTCCTAGTAAGACTGTTTAGTAACCCTCCCTTCACTCCTAGTAAGGCTGTTTAGTAACCCTCAACTACCCTCCCTTCACTCCTAGTAAGGCTGTTTAGTAACCCTCAACTACCCTCCCTTCACTCCTAGTAAGGCTGTTTAGTAACCCTCAACTACCCTCCCTTCACTCCTAGTAAGGCTGTTTAGTAACCGTCCCTTCACTCCTAGTAAGGCTGTTTATTAAGCCAAAATCAGTACACTAGTATCTCTGATGAAAGGAGCCACATTCTCTTGTTTTTAATTAACAGGAAACACAAACTTGTTTGATGTCTCTTTTTTGATAACCTTGGTTGATTGACATGTTTAGGAGAGAGATATCAAAAATCTGCAGACAAAAAAAGTTTCTTCTCCTCCACGCTTCTCTCTCATTCCGTCCTCCTCCTCCTCAGGCATCCTGGATGGAGTGCTGTACAGTAAGACTCTGTGTATGGACGCTAAACATACCTGGGGAAACCACTATGATGTCCACAGTCTCTATGGATACGCCATGGTTCTAGCCACCAAAGAGTGAGTAGGGATCTTACTATGTGTGTAGAACTGTACTGAAGTTCTGCCATAGAATGGACTATTTAGTCGGGTGTACTTGAATTCCACCAGCGTATATCCTTATCACTGTAAAAACTAGTTAGGCTTGCTATGCTGAGTTCGAGGCCTTGCTATGTGCTGAGTTCGAGGCCTTGCTATGTGCTGAGTTCGAGGCCTTGCTATGTGGCTGAGTTCGAGGCCTTGCTATGTGCTGAGTTCGAGGCCTTGCTATGTGCTGAGTTCGAGGCCTTGCTATGTGCTGAGTTCGGGCCTTGCTATTGTGCTGATCGAGGCCTTGCTATGTGCTGAGTTCGAGGCCTTGCTATGTGCTGAGTTCGAGGCCTTGCTATGTGCTGAGTTCGAGGCCTTGCTATGTGCTGAGTGAGGCTGAACTGTCCTGATGTTTTAGAGGTGAGTTGTGATGATTTGTCTAAATAAATAGAGCATCATTAAACATAGGGCCTGTGGCGCTGTCATTGGGTAGGATAGTCAAATGAGGATTGTTGTTTCTCGGAGCTAAATCCCTATGCACGCATAACCACGCACACAGAGTTATGTCTCAGCGGTGAATCCTGACACAGCTCTTTGAGTTGCATTGTCTTCTGAGAGGCCTCCTCCATCGCTGACTCATCCTGTTAGCATACCGCTCGCTAGCTCCACTCCTCTTTGGTCCTGACTTTTATTTTTTTCTTCTGTCTATTTCTCTCTCGGGCTAATTAAAAAGCCTTATTGTCAGGAGACACACTTTGTAAATATCATCAGAACCTGATATTGTCATGAAAATCATTGGACGTTCGATTTAGCTAGCTAATTAGAGCAGTAAAGCAGTGATGATGATACTCTCTCATTCTCTCTACACACCCCTCCCTCTCCCCCTTACTCTCCCTGTAGTGCTCTAGAGCGTGTGTTTGAGGGGAACAGAAGCCTGATACTGACCCGCTCGTCCTTCCCTGGAGTGGGGAAGTACTCCGGCCACTGGCTGGGCGACAATGCTGCAAACTGGAACGACATCAAGTGGGCCATACCTGGCATGCTGGAGTTTGGCCTGTTCGGAATCCCTTACGTGAGTACCTCAATGTGATGTCCAACAGCTTGATACCGTCATCCATTGATTTAACAGGTTGGTTTATTTGTCTGTTTGGAGACTGACACGTGTTTTGATTGGAAGCTGGTTCTTTACTACCACAGCTGAGACAGAGGCAGGTTAGTGAGAAACACTTACTGATGAGATATTAGAATGGTTAGAAGCCGTTTGGCTCGGGCCTCCAGACAAGTAACATTGCAAACGTCAGTGAGAATCCAACACGCACACGCCACAGACACCACCCCACACACAACACACCTCCAGTTGTGTCAGGGAGTGTTAGAGTTGCCAATCACAGTCCTGAAGAGACTCTGTCCAAGAGGTTTTCCAATTCTTGTTTGGCACCACACACCCATTCAAACTCACTCTGTCTTTCTCCACACACACACCCACCACACACAACACACCACACACACACACACCACACCACACACACACACACACACACACACACACACACACACACACACACACACACACACACACACACCACACACACACAACACACACACCACACCCACACCCACAACACCAACACCACACACACCCTGGCATAGGGAGACTGGGGATTTGGATCGATGTCCTCCCATTGAGCATGCTGTTAAAGTG
Source organism: Salvelinus sp. IW2-2015 (assembly GCF_002910315.2). Taxonomy (NCBI): domain Eukaryota; kingdom Metazoa; phylum Chordata; class Actinopteri; order Salmoniformes; family Salmonidae; genus Salvelinus; species Salvelinus sp. IW2-2015. The sequence continues at coordinate 52,928 of NW_019943270.1, read as the reverse complement.
CCCTGCTATCAAACAATAGCAACACTCAAACACACTGCTCTCAAAGGAACGGCCATTGATTGGGTATTCTCTTTTATGCTTACCATATGCAATTACCAAAACAGACTATAGATGTATTCTGCCAATTTAGCCTTATTGAATTGTTTTAACAAATGGAAAGCAATATGAGACAAGATAAACAACTCCATTCCAGCCCCTGCTGTATAGTTTCAAGTGCTCTATCTGTGTGTTTTCCTGAGTTCGTTTTTTAGTGAGTGTGTCGGTGTATGTAACGTTCTGTCTTGTCCCGTGTTGTGTGTGTGTGTGTGTGTTTTCAGATTGGTGCTGATATTTGCGGTTTCTTTGACGACGTGTCAGAAGAGTTGTGTCGTCGTTGGATGCAGGTCGGAGCATTCTATCCGTTCAGCCGGAACCACAACGCCCAGCATTACAAGGTACCCGTCCCCTTGTTCTTTATGACACCATGTACAGTATGGAGTCAAAACGTTTCAAATGTATGGATCCAAGTATGGATTTATCAAAGTAAAAACACAGAATGATTTCTGATGAAGGTTCATGTTGTCAACTTTTCGGCTGAAGGGCCATTTTCAAAACAAGTCACAGTTTCAATGCTCAGTCTCCCTTTACATTGGGATTGGAGACTGCTCAAGACTTAGATAGGATAACTATGCAGGGTCAGTCCAGGGCAGCGAAGGGGACATTGCCCTACATAGGGTGCCGTCTTTCGGATGGGACYTTTAAATGGGTGTCCTGACTGTGGTCAACAAAGATCCCATGTCACCTATCATAAGTGTAGGGGCGTTAACCCTGGTGTCCTGGCTAATTTCCCATCTGGCTATTATACCTTCACGATAACCTAATCTCCTCCAGCTTCCAATTGGCTCATTCATCCCATTCCTCATCCCCCCTGTAACTCTTCCCCAGTTCGTTGCTGTAAAAGAGAACATGTGACCAACATGTGACCAATGTAGCAACATTTGATGTTTGTTTTTTTATACATTGGATCAAAGTAGAGACGCAGAGCTAGAAAATGGTAGATCATACACTATGCTTGAGGAACAATGGGAAAGTCATTCTGCTTTGAAACGTTTGTGAAAATGGTCCTTGATTGGTTTGGTACACCTACTGGAGAGCTCTTCTTTGTCTACACCCATTCAGCATCGTTCACACCCTCTTAACACTACTCCTTAAGGATTCACATGTGAGGTCATGTAGTAAACACACACTATATCAAATCAAATCTAAGTTRATTTGTCACATGCACAGGATACAGAAGGTGTAAATGGTACAGTGAAGTGGTAACTTGCATATATTATAAATATTTTGTAATTATTAGATGACGCTTACTCGGCGSCAGTGGAGGCTCCTCAGAGGAGGAAAGGAAGGACCATCCTCCTCAGAGAATTTCATAAAAAATGTAAATTGTAAAACATTTAAAAAGTAATAACTTTTAGATAAAACTAAACAAAATATAATTATGTCACCAAATAACTGATTAAAACACACTATTTTGCAAAGAATGTCTACAGTAGCCTCAGCAGCACTCTGTAGGGTAGCACCATGGTGTAACTTCTGTCCTCCTCTGGGTACATTAACTTCAATACAAAACCTAGGAGGCTCATGGTTCTCACCCCCTTCCATAGACTTACACAGTAATTATGAGAACTTCCAGAGGACGTCCTCTGCCTGTGTCCGCCCGCTTGTGTAACAACTAACTGGCTGTACACTAACGTTACTGCATGATTGTAGTGGGTGTACTAACATGTTATTATTATTATAAAAATAAAAAAATTCTAAATACAGATCAACAATTTACATTGTTACATCATATAAAACAGAATGTAGGTATTAACGAGAAAATACTTAAACATACAAAAAATATAAAGTAATACAAAAAAAATAATACAATTCTAGTGTAAATTGTAATCATTTTGAAAARATCTTATTATAATGTTTCAGAATATTACCCTCGTTGTCGAAAACATCAAGAACAAAGTCAATATTCCTCTCATGCCAGCTGGGGTAGAACAATGACTTATTCCTTACAGTTATGTCTGAATTATTCTACAAATGAGCTTTATGTGGGGGAAAATTGTYCAAGAAACATATTTTCCAGGCCATTAAAGCTTGTTGGTGAAACCTAGCCAATTTAGTGGGTYATCTTTCAGGAATACAATTACATTTCAGTAAAAATTGAAGACCTCCCAACTTATTAAACACATTATTTGGAATGAAATACGATATTGAAACCTCTTTTCAACCAGTTGATCTTGAAAGTGTTATTTATGCCACAAGTCCAACACTTCCAGACCTCCTTCAGCTCTTTTATTACACAGGACTGACTTTTTTTACTTTGTGAGACTTATTTTTCCAGATGAAGTCAAGACAGGTCTTATTGATCTCTTTACAAGTAGTAGGATTTACAAATAAAGATAATGAGGMGTACACAAAACGAGACAGTCCCTCTGTCTTTCACAGAAGTACTCTCCCAAGTATTGAAAGATCTCTTTGTAGCCAATTATTAAATATATTTTTGGTTTTCTTAATTTTAGGAGAGAAATTCATATGTTGTCTGACTGAGTGTTTTTTGACAGATGTATTCCTAAATATTTAACACAGTCCTTTACAGGAATATTTTCTATTTCTTTATCATCAGAGTCAAATAAACATAAGATTTCACATTTACAAACATTCAGCATTAATCCTGATGCAACAGAAAATGCAGTTATAGCATTAAGGGCATGGGCGACCTGGTCTTTGTCTCTTAACAAAAGAGTTGTATCATCAGCCAATTGGGAAACTTAGATTTCTTTGTTAAAAATGGTTAAGCCATACAAATTTGCATTATTCAGAATATCTAGAGATAGAAGTTCCACAACCAAAATGAATAAAAATGGCGAAATTGGGCATTGTAAAACATGCGAATGACTTTGATAACATTTTCACGGAATCCAATTAGTGACCTAAAGAGAAATTCATGTTCAATTGTGTCAAAGGCTTTACAGAAGTCCAAAAATAAGACAATCGCATCTGAGTCAATTGCATCTGAATAATCTATAAGGTCCAAGACTAAACGAATGTTAGAGTTTATGTGACGGCCCTTCATAAATCCTGTTTGAGTCTCATTTATAATGGTATCTATTCCTTTCTTTAATCTTTTGGCATAAACCAGAGCAATCAATTTGTAATAAATATTTAATAAAGTAATTGGTCTCCAATTGTCAATGAGAGAAGGGTCTTTATCGGGATTCGGAATTAATGAAATACGGTCCTGTTTCATAGCGGAGACCATTTCCCCACTTTTGATGCAATCTTGAAACATGTTAAAAATCGGGTCTTCTAGTAACTCCCAAAACTGTCTATAGAATTCAACTGATAGGCCATCAGGGCCAGGTGATTTCCCTTTTTTCATTGAATTCAGAGCCTCTCTAATTTCTCCAATTGACACAGGTGAATCGCAAACTGAGTGGATATCATCCTCAATTACAGGAACATATTTTCAAATGTAGTTTTCACAACCATCTTCCTGAAAATGAGAGCTGTAAAGGTTTTCATAAAATGAATTGACAAAGGATGTTATTGTAATGGGATCTTTGCATAAAACAATGTTAATTTTYAGTGCAGTTATAGATTTTCTTTTGTAGGTTTCTCTTTTCAAGTGCAAAAAAGTAACTAGGTTTTCTTTCCCCGTCTTCAATCAATTTTGCTCTTGACCTTACAAAGGCACCCTTTGCCAGATCTGTGTAAAGCTGTTCTAATTCTAGTTTTAAAGACTTGTATACAGACTCCTCTTCTTCAGAAAGATTATCTTTCTTTAGAAAACTGTCAAGTTTTCTCATCAACTCTTTTTCTCTAAGTTTATTTAAGTACATCAGCTCTTTGGCACATTTAATGGCTACAAATCTGACTTTATATTTGAAAAAGTCCCATTTACTTCCATGACCCAAGTCTTTTCTTGCAAAAATATCTTTGGCTAACAATTTGATGTTTCCAATGAGAGTAGGATCTTTAAGAAGTGTGTCGTTTAATTTCCAATATCCTCGAATACCGTTTGATCTTTTAGTAGCTTGTAAATTCATGGGAAATCAAGTGATGATCAGAAAAGAGAGCCAACTGATGATCTACATCTATAACAAGTTGTAACAAAAAGAGGGAAATTAGGAATACGTCTATTCTAGATTTACATGACATAGTTTWATTGGTTCAGGTAGCATACATACACACCCTTAGCATCCGGATTGAAATAACGCCAGGCTTCCTCAACACAGAGATCTTTGCATATGGTAGTTATAATATTGCTATTTTGAGGGCTTTGACTCGTTCTAGGAGGAAAACAATCAACAGATGCATCAGGTGTTTCATTAAAATCCCCTGAAATAATTAGAAAAACCTCTGAGTATTTGTTGCTTAATTTGGGCAAGACGTGCCGCCAGCGACCCACCTCGACAACATCCGGTGAAATTGGAGAGCGCCAAATTCAAATTACACAAATAGTAATAATAAACATTCATGAAAATACAAGTGTTATTCATCGGTTAAAATATTAACTTTTTGTTAATCCAGCCACTTTGTCAGATTTCAAAAAGGCTTCACYGCGAAAGCATACCATGTGATTATCTGAGGACAGCGCCCCGCTTACAAAAGCATACAAACATTTTCCAACCAAGCAGAGGAGTCACGAAAGTCAGAAATAGCAATAAAATAAATCACTTACTTTTGAAGATCTTCCTCTGTTGGCAATCCAAAGGGTCCCAGCTACACAATAAATGGTTGTTTTGTTCGATAAAGTCCCTCTTTATATCCCAAAAACTCAGTTTTGTTGGCGCGTTTTGTTCAGTAATCACCTGGCTCAAAGGCGGTCAAAACATGCAGACGAATACATCCTAATTGTACCGGTAAAGTTTGTCGAAACATGTCAAACAATATTTATAACTAATCCTCAGGGTGTAAATGATCTAAATAATCGATAATATTTCAACCCGACAATAGCGTATTCAATAGAAAGGAAAAAGAACGAAGAGCGGGCACACAGTCACGCGCGCAAACCAGTACTGCATGATTCCATAGACCACTTAGCAAAAGGTCTTATTCTTCGTTGTTTTTCAGAAACAAGCCTGAAACCATGTCTGAAGACTGTTGACATCTAGTGTTTGCCATAGGAACTGCAATCTGGGCCCTAACCCCTTATATAGTCAATAGGCTTTCAATGGAAAACCACTCACATCAAAGAAATCCCATTTCCTAGATGGATTTTCCTCGGGTTTTCACCTGCCATATCACATCTGTTTTACTCACAGACATTACTTTAACAGTTTAAGAAACTTCAGAGTGTTTTCTATCCAAATCTACCAATTATATGCATATGCTAGCTTCTGCGCCTGAGTAACAGGTAGTTTACTTTGGACACATTTGTCATTCAAACTTCAAAATACTGCCCCCCAMCCCAAATAAGTTAAATCCTGTACTTTCCTAGTAAATTGGGTAAAAAGGGTCATATTTGGAGCATGTGAGTTATGTATATACACATTACAAATGATGAAAATAGCATTTTCAAGTTTAACAGTTACTATGACCCATCTGCCGTCTTGTGAAGATGTGGATTCTAGAATGCCACCTTTAAACTTGTGAATAAGTGTCAAAATACCAGCAGAATGGTGTGATCCATGACTGAAATAGGCCATGATCCCCCATTGTGATTTACAAAATTTCAAATCACTTTCACCCGAATGAGTTTCTTGAAGAAGGACAAAATCTGTGTTACTGCATTTACAATATAAAAATAAGGCTTTCCTTTTTGTAAGATCTCTCAAAACCCGAGCATTCAGACTAACGATATTGAGTGAGTTGAAAACAAACTCCTGCATTAAAAACAGAAAGAACTCAAATTAGAATACAGAAGTAGTAATATGAACAATAAAACAAACAGTGAACCTTGAGAGGATCACTCCGACGGAAAACTACGCTCAGCTGAGGTAGCGGTGGTTAACAGAATAACAAATCTATTTACTTCCTATTTTTTTTAGTTGGCAAGTGTTCATCAGTTGTAGTTCGAACGGTACATTCACTCGTGGCAGTATGTTAACTGTACTTTTGGCAGTACTCACAGTTCCAGTTTGGTTAATGTCAACAGAGTTACCCAGTAATCATTCTTCCTTCGATAAACGCGTGTGGGCCCTTGAACCCAGCCTTCTTTCCCTCTTGTCGTGCCCTCTGTATAAGCGGCCACAGTTTCTCCCTGGCAGTCTGATCCTGCGGTATCAGAGCTTCTTTGATGCGGAGCTTCTTCTCATCCAGAAACTTGTTCCCCTTGGCCATTTTCCAGATGATGACCCTGTAATGGCGCATAGTTAAGCGCAAAATTATATAGCGAGGGGGTCCATCAGATCTTCGTTTCCCAAGTCTCACGTCCCACGTCTCTTAGCTTGTCTTTGATGCACAGAGCCACCTTTCCCAGGATATTAATGACTGCTTCCCTAATATCCTCTCCATCTTTTACACCTTGGATTTTCAGATTCCACCTGCGAGAGGACCTTTGAAGTTCAGCTACGTTCTCACACAGCTCATTATTTTGGTATTGCAGTTTCTTCAAATCATTCTCTAGGAACGTTATCTTTTCACAATTTTGTGTAGCTGACTGACAGTTTCTGACAAATTATCAATCTTCTTTGATGTTTCTTCAGTAAACCCACTCTATGATGGACACTTTGGAGAGCGTGYCATCTTGTTTAGTAGACATGGACTGGATTGCAGAGAAAAGTTCAGACATGGAAATGTCCTCTTTTACTTTTTTCACCGGTGGATTTTTACTTGGGGTCTGAGGTAAAGAGGTTGCAAGGATTTCATCCTGGTCAGTTTTGTTCTTTCTCTTGTTTGAGTTTGCGGCTTCTTGTGTATCCATGCTGCTCTGGTCCTCGTTGTGGCTAGCTAGCATGTCTGCCATCTTCTGTGAGACTTGGATATTCCGTCTACTATTGTCTTTCTGTCGTGTTCTTCCCATTCAACTTGACAAAAACGAACTCTAAACGTATCCTATATCCCTAAAACAAGTTATAGTTAGTTTCTTTCAACATTGATAGCCAAAATTAGACTGTTAACTTCTCTGGGGTATGTGGGACGCTAACGTCCCACTTGGSCAAAAGCCAGAAAAAATGCAGCGCGCTAAATTCAAATATATTACTATAAAAATCACTCTTTCATGAAATCACACATGAAAGACACCAAATTACAGCTACACATGTTGTGAATCCAGCCAACATGTCTGATTTCAAAAAGGATTTACGGCGAAAGCACACCAAACGATTATGTTAGGTCAGTACATAGCCACAGATAAACACAGCCATTTCCCAGCCAAAGATAGGAGTCACAAAAAGCAGAAATAGAGATAAAATGAATCACTAACCTTTGATGATCTTCATCAGATGACACTCATAGGACATCATGTTACACAATACATGTATGTTTTGTTCGATAAAGTGCATATTTATATCCCAAAATCTTTGTTTACATTGGCGCCATGTTCAGAAATGCCTCCAAAATATCCGGAGAAATTGCAGAGAGCCACATCTAATAACAGAAATACTCATCATACACTTTGATGAAAGATACATGTTTTACATAGAATTAAAGATACACTTGTTCTTAATGCAACCGCTGTGTCAGATTTAAAAAAAACTTTACGGAAAAAGCACACCATGCAATAATCTGAGACGGCGCTCAGATATAACAACATTTCTCCGCCATGTTGGAGTCAACAGAAATACGAAATTACATCATACATATTCCCTTACCTTTGATGATCGTCATCAGAATGCACTCCCAGGAATCCTAGTTCCACAATAAATCGTTGTTTTGTTCGATAATGTCCATTACTTATGTCTAAGTAGCTACTTTTGCTAGCACGTTTAGTGCACATGTCCAAACTCTCGCGCAGATGCAGGCGAACTCGGACGTAAACTTCAAAAAGTTATATTACAGGTCGAATAAACTGGTCAAACTAAGTAGAGAATCAATCTTCAGGATGTTGTTATCATAACTATCCAATAACGTTCCACCCGGAGAATTCCTTTTGTGTCTCTAGAAGTAATGGAAAGCAAGACGATATCGTTTGGAATGCACGTGACCAGGAACTGGCATTCTGCCAGACCAATGACTGAAAGACTGAAACACCTCCCATCCGGCTCAACATCACAGTAGAGGCTTCATTCCACGTTCTACAGACTGTTGACATCTAGTGGAAGGCGTAGGAAGTGCAAACATATCCATATCTTACAGGGAATTGAATAGGCGATGAGTTGAACATCCACCAGCCTCAGAATTCTCACTTCCTGTTTGGATTTTTTCTCAGGTTTTTGCCTGCCATATGAGTTCTGTTATACTCACAGACATCATTCAAACAGTTTTAGAAACTTCAGAGTGTTTTATATCCAATAGTAATAATAATATACATATATTAGCATCTGGGACAGAGTAGGAGGCAGTTCACTATGGGCACGCTATTCATCCAAAAGTGAAAATGCTGCCCGCTATCACCTAACCCTCAATGTTGCTTTGAAGAGCGAGTAAATACACCCTCTCACAGCGACGCCATCTTGGCTTCCGGGTTTACTAACGCGTTAGTTATATTAGCTATGCTGACTATGATGTTACTTTACTTAATATGGTGACAATGATGTAGGCTGTGTTTAGAAAGGTTACTTTCGCCTGGTCAAATACAGCTGATGTGTTGTGCATTGACATCAAGCGAAGGGAAGAGAAGAAACACAACGTGGCTGTTATGATAGGTAACTCTGTTTATGCATGATCAGGGGTGAATTCATTCCGCCMATTCTGTTGAAAAAAAATATGTTTCTTAAACGGAAGCAAACGGAACAAAATGGGGATAAACATACCTGAATTTGTCCAATAGAAACTCTTGTTTGCAATTGTTGGACTAATGATTACATCAAATCAAATCAAATGTTATTTGTCACATGCGCGGAATACAACAGGTGTGGTAGACCTTACAATGAAATGCTTACTTACAAGCCCTTAACCAACAATGCTTTAAGAATTGAATAAAACAATTAAAATAAGTGTTAAGTAAATTTTTTAAAATAAAGTAACAACTAATTAAACAGCAGCAGTAAAACAACAAGCGAGGCTATATACAGGGGGTACCGTGTGCTGGGGCACCGGTTAGTCAAGGTAATTGAGGTAATATGTACATGTAGGTCGAGTTAAAGTCACTTTGCATAATAATAAACAAAGAGTAGGCAGCTGTGTATGCAAATAGTCTGGGTAGCCATTTGATTAGCTGTTCAGGAGTCTTATGGCTTGGTGTTAGAAGCTGTTAAGAAGTCTTTTGGACCTAGACTTGGTGCTCCGGTACCGCTTGCCGTGCGGTTGCAGAGAAAACAGTTTATGACTACACTTCTTCCAACTGATCTGTCGATAGCACCTTTTCGTTGGCTAACGCTATTCTTTCAAAAACGATAGTGTGGTAGAAAGAACTGTCAGCCATACTGAAGAGCTCACGTTATAGACAGAAGCATGCTCCATGGCAGACCAATCCAAACTCATCCCCAGCATGTTCAGCACATCCATTATCTCAA
>NW_019943270.1:28630-36130 GCF_002910315.2 Salvelinus sp. IW2-2015 | reverse complement strand
TCTCTCCTTCCATCACTCTCCTCTTTTCATCCCTTCTTCAAAAGCAGCCGCTCTCGTCTCTACTGCACGCTCTTAATCAAGTACACTCTCAAACCTCTGAACTCATTTCCCTCTAGATATATATATATATATCTCTATCCTGCCTCTTCTCTCTATCTTTCTCCATWATATATCCACCCTACCCTCTCTGTTTTTTATTTAACCTTTATTTAACAAGGTAAGTCAGTTAAGAAGAAATTCTTACTTACAATGACGGCCTACCGGGGAGCAGTGGGTTAACTGCCTTGTTCAGGGGCAGAACAACCGATTTCTACCTTGTCAGCTCGGGGATTCGAGCTAGCAACCTTTCGGTTACTGGACCAATGCTCTAACCACTAGGTTACCTGCCGCTACCCGCTACCTTCTCCCTTTTGTTTTCTCATAATATCTAACCTGAGACCAACGTATGAGTCTTGAGCCCAGGTTCAGATCTTCCCTCTGTTCAACTTGCCTCGTCACTCCAAATGAGGATCGAGCCCTCTGTCCCTTTCAATTACTGTTAGGATTAATGGTAGCGTTAGCAGTCCCTCTGCATTAGTCAAGCTGCTGACTGATGCTAGCTATGAATGAGTCAGCCAGCAGTTAACGATGTGCAGATAGCAGCTATCATTCACCTGGATCATGTCTGAGGGTTTTCACTTGTGGGAAAATATGGGGATTTCCTGGAACTGTGGATGATATGAGAAAAATGACATTTCTGTATTACACAATTCAGCAATATAAAGACCAAGGAAGCCTCTTCTGCTTCTTCTTCTTCTGCTTCTTCTGCTTCTTCTTCTTCTGCTTCTTCTTCTTCTTGTCCTTCTTCTTCTTGTGCTTCTTCTTCTTGTGCTTCTTCTTCTTGTGCTTCTTCTTCTGCTTCTTCTTCTTCTTTTGCATTCTTCTTCTTCTGCTTCTTCTTCTTCTTCTTCTGCTTCTTCTTCTTCTGCTTCTTCTTCTGCTTCTTCTTCTTCTGCTTCTTCTTCTGCTTCTTCTGCTTCTTTTACACTTGCCTCTAACACAATACACATGGAAATATTGGACTATAAATTGTGCTTTCCTGTATTATACTGATGCTAAAATGTTTATTCTATTCTACTGAGCCATTTACTTTATGTTCCTGTTTTAATTATTTTACTGTTTATTTTTGTTGTTTCAATGTCGAGAAGGAACCTGCAAGTAAGCATTTTGTTGGATGGTGTATGCCATTCATATCCCGTACTGTACATACAACTAATACAACTTGAAACTTCTTCTTCTTGACCACTTTTGTCCATCCCCTCTTTCTTCTCCTCTTCATTTAATTGCCTCTCTCCGATCCCTAATGACAGGGTTCTGTAGAACATTAAAGGGGACAAGGCAGGCCAATGGAACAAATGGTGTCAGCGGTGGCTTTAAAGTTACAGAGAGGAGAACTTGTGMTGTTCACAGACGGCATGCTTTACTATCGCTCTGCTTGAAAAGGACACATCATCCTCATTCTCTCTATTTTTGTTCGTTCCCTCTGTTCTTTTTCTCTGTTTCATCTCTCTGTTCTCTCTGTGTTCCCGTCTGTCAGCAGGACAGTGAACACAGTTAAGACAGCTCTATCAAAGGACAGCCGCTTGGTTATCGATTACTCATGTCTGTCGCCCTACTATCATCAAAGGCCATTGTCCATCTCTTGATGCTGCCTTTGCTTTTGATTGTGACCCCAGATCCAGTTGTGATGCAGGCATAACTTCAACAAAACCCAGATCCTCTACTGTTAGATCATTTCCAAGACTGTTTCGTTTTTTGATCAGCCATGTTGTGTGAAGAGAAATAGGGAGAKGTCTGCTCAACCAATTACCTCATTTGGTGTTTGTTTTGCCCTTGCCCTTGCTAATGTGTGATTGGTTGATTTCTGCAGGGGGTGGAGCGGATCCAAGCCTACGTCCCAGATGCTGTGTGGTTTGACTATGAAACGGTGAGCTTTCTGTTTACTACATCTTGCTWCCTTCCTAGAAAGACATGAATAAGGAAAATACTATTTACAAGACCTTTACATAAAGTACACTGGAGAAGAGAACCACTGCTGTACTATATCATTCAGATCCAGAGGGATAGCGATAAGGAGGAAATATGTAGGAAGAAGGACAGAGGAGACACAGAGACACTAGAAAGAGAAACTCCCTGTCTCATAGATTAAAGAGGTGTTGAGATCCTGCGGGACCTTATTTGGGCATCACGCAGCTGTGTAAAGAGCTTCTGATCAGATGAGAGTTTAGATTGGTTGCCTCGCTGCTGCGCCTTGTCCTGATGGGTCCAATGAGGTTAGGGGGGTGGGAGGAGGATGGGGTGCGGTGCGGTGCAGTCAATTAGGAGTAAAAAAAGTATCTGACAGGAGAGGAAAGAAGGAGAGATGAAAGACTAAGAAAAACACTGAGGGGAACAGGAGGAGAGACGTTGGAGGAGATGAGAGGAACAGGAGGAGAGACGTTGGAGGAGATGAGGGGAACAGGAGGAGAGACGTTGGAGGAGATGAGAGGAACAGGAGGAGAGACGTTGGAGGAGATGAGAGTAGAAGGAGAAGACAAAATGAGAGAATAGGACAGGAGAGTATTCTGGGATGACGGAGACTCTCGAGGTATTTCAACAAGTCAGACGGAGTTAGTGTGTATGTGTGTGTCTACGTGTGTGTGTTGTGTGTGTGTGCATAGGATGTTTGTGTGTGGGGGCAAAACTTTAGTTTAGAAGTGGGGGGGGGGGCATATACAGTACCAGTTAAAAGTTTTGAACACAACCTACTCATTCAAGGGTTTTTTCTTAATTGTTTTGACTTTTTCTACATTGTAGAATAATAGAGAAGACATCAAAACTATAAAATAACACATATGGAATCATGTAGTAACAACAAGTGTTTATTCGTAGATGAGGACTTGTTTCATAATTAATCTCTCTCTCTCTCTCTCTACTCTCTCTCTCTTCTCTCTTTTTCTCTCTCTCTCTCTCCTCTCTCTCTCTCTCTCCTCTCTCTCTCTCTCTCTCAGATACCGTTGAAACTGGCAACTACATGCACTACACCAGTTCTCTTTATAACAATGTAAGTAGATGTTATTAATTTACCAAAACAAGTCAAATCTTACCTAAGATCAGTGTCTAGGTGTAACCTCATTCTACTGTATGTTCTCACTCAGGGGAGTTGACCATCCAGGTGATGCATTCTGGTACATTGACCCAAACAACCTGAAGTTTGAGAACATCACTGTGTTGGGAGTCTCCAGTCCCCCCGTGACTGTCAATGTTACCACACAACACAACAATGTCGTTCGTATCTACTTTCAAATATGATACCATCAACAGGTAACCAAGGCTGCTGTTGCTACCCAACATAAATGATCTCTCAGATACAGTGGAGCGGAGGACCTTGAGAGAACTGCCTATCCCCCACCAGTACTATCTCGCTGTATTTATCTTACCTTGGTGAGAATCCAAGCCCAACATAAGCAGTAGGAGAGGAACACATTCACTTATATTCAGTTCAAGGTTAGTCTTCAGAGGAAGATATGGAAGTAAATGTTCTACATTATGGTCAGTGAAAGAGGTATACATGGTGGTAGGTATGTAGTGGTAATAACATGGGTGGTAGGTATGATAGAGGTACTAAAATGGTGGTAGGTATGATAGAGGTATTAACATGGTGGTACGGTAGGTATGATAGAGTACTAACATGGTGGTAGGTATGATAGAGGTATTAAACATGGTGGTAGGTAGGTATGATAGAGGTACTAACATGGTGGTAGGTAGGTATGATAGAGGTATTAACATGGTGGTAGGTATGATTAGTTGTACTAACATGGTGGTAGGTAGGTTGATAGTGGACTAACATGGTGGTAGGTATGCATAGTGGTATTACATGGTGGTAGGTAGGTATGATAGTGGTATTAACATGGTGGTACAATATGATAGTTGTACTAACATGGTGGTACATATGATAGTGGTACTAATGGGTGGTACATATGATAGTGGTACTAACATGGTGGTACGATATGATTAGTGGTACTAACATGGTGGTACATATGATAGTGGAACTAACATGGTGGTAATATATGAATAGTGGAACTACATGGTGGTAGGTATGATAGAGGTATTAACATGGTGGAGATAGATATGATAGAGGTATTATTCTACCATGGTGGTAGGTAGGTATCGATAGAGGTCGTTACTAATGGTATGATGTAGGTATGATGTAGTAGCTATTAACATGGAAGTTCTACCATAAGAACTACCATAGCGGTAGCGGTAGGTTCTACCATGGTGGAATGGTTCTACCATGGTTTACCATGGTGGTGGTAGGTAGATATGGATGATAAGAGGTAGCTATTAACATGGTGGTAGGTAGGTAGGTAGGTATGTATGATAGCTGTAGCTTCTACCATGGTGTTAGGTAGAGGTAGGTAGGTAGGTGTCGGTAGGTAGGTAGGTAGGTGTGATAGAGGTAGCTATTACATGGTGGTAGGTAGGTAGGTATGATAGCTATAGCTTCTACCATGGTGGTAGGTAGGTAGGTAGGTAGGTATGATGAGGTAGCTATTAAATGGTGGCAGGTAGGTAGGTATGATAGCGGTAGCTTCTACATGGTAGTAGGTAGGTAGGTATGATAGAGGTAGCTATTAACATGGTGATAGGTAGGTAGGTAGGTATGATAGCTGTAGCTTCTACCATGGTGGTAGGTATGTAGGTAGGTAGGTATGATATAGGTAGCTATTAACATGGTGGTAGGTAGGTAGGTATGATATAGGTAACTATTAACATGGTGGTAGGTAGGTATGTAGGTAGGTTATGATAGCGGTAACTTCTACCATGGTGGTAGGTAGGTATGATATAGTTAGCTATTAACATGGTGGTAGGTCGGTAGGTAGTAGGTATGATAGCGGTAGCTTCACCATGGTGGTAGGTAGGTAGATATGGATGATAGAAATAGCTATTAACATGGTGGTTGGTAGGTAGTGTAGTTATGATAGCTGTAGTTCTACCATGGTGGTAGGTAGGTAGGTATGATAGAGGGTAGCTATTAACATGGTGGTAGGTAGGTAGGTATGATAGCGGTAACTTCTACCATGGTGGTAGGTATGTAGGTAGGTAGGTATGATAGAGGTAGCTATTAACATGGTGGTAGGTAGGTAGGTAGGTATGATAGAGGTAGCTATTAACATGGTGGTAGGTAGGTGGTATGATAGCGTAACTTCTACCATGGTGATAGGTAGGTATGATATAGTTAGCTATTAACATGGTGGCAGGTAGGTAGGTAGGTATGATAGCGGTAGCTTCCACATGGTGGTAGTTTGGTAGGTAGGTATGATAGAGGTAGCTATTAAAATGGTGGTAGGTAGGTAGGTTTGATAGCTGTAGTTCTACATGGTGGTAGGAAGGTAAGTATGATAGAGGTAGCTACTAACATGGTTGTAGGTAGGTAGGTAGGTAGGTAGGTATGGATGATAGAGGTATTAAAATGGTGGTGGTAGGTATGGGATGATAGAGGTAGCTACTAACATGGTTGTAGGTAGGTAGGTATGGATGATAGAGGTATTAACATGGTGGTGTAGGTAGGGATGATAGAGGTAGCTACTAACATGGTGGTAGGTAGGTATGGATGATAGAGTAGCTACTACATGGTTGTAGTAGGTTAGGTAGGTGGTAGGTAGGTAGGTAGGTAGGTAAGGTAAGGTAGGTAGGTATGGATGATAGAGGTATTAACATGGTGGTAGGTAGGTAGGTATGATAGAGGTAGCTACTAACATGGTGGTAGGTATGGATGATAGAGGTAGCTTACTAACATGGTTGTAGGTAGGTAGGTAGGTAGGTATGGATGATAGAGGTATTAACAATGGTGGTGGGTAGGTACGGATGATAGAGGTAGCTACAACATGGTGGTAGGTAGGTATGGATGAATAGATGTACTACTACATGGTTGTAGGTAGGTAGGTAGGTATGGATGGATGATAGAGGTGTTAACATGGTGGTAGGTAGGTAGGTAGGTATGATAGCTGTAGCTTTTACATGGCGGTAGGTAAGGTTAGGTAGGTAGGTTAGTAGGTAGGTAGGGTATGATAGAGGTAGTATCTACATGGTGGCAGTAGGTAGGTATGAAACCGGGTAGCTTCTACCATGGTAGTAGGTAGGTAGGTAGGTAGGTGGATGTGATTGAGGTAGCTATTAAATGGTGGTAGGTTCGGTAGGCTCCTCGTATGATTAGGTAGCTATTACAATGGTGGTAGTAGCGTAGGTAGGTAGGTATGATAGCGGTAACGTTTAGCCATGTTGTGGTAGGTAGGTATGATATTAGTTAGTTTATTAACATGGTGGGTAGGTAGGTAGGTTAAGTAGGTATGATAGCGGAGCTTTACATGGTGGGTACGGTAGGTAGGTTGTAGGTATGATATTAGGTAGTATTAACAATGGTGGTAGGTTAGGTAGGTATGAATATAGGTAGCTATTACTGGTGGTAGTAGGTAGGGTATCGATAGCGGTAACTTCTACGCATGGTGTAGGTAGTATGATATCATATTAGCTATTAACATGGTGGTAGGGTAGGTAGGTGGTATGTAGCGGTAGCTTCACCATGGGTGTGTAGGTCACCGGTAAGCATTATGGATGATAGAGGTAGCTTATTAACATGGTGGTAGGTAGGGTAGGTAGGTAGTTATGATAGCTGTAGCTTCTACATGGTGGTAGGTAGGTAGGTAGTAGGTATTATAGACGGTAAGCTATTAAATGGTGGTAGGTAGTGGTCAGGTAATGAATAGCCGGGGGTAAACTTCTGACACATGTCCGGCTAGGTATGTAGGTAGGTATGTTGATCAGAAAGGTAGCTATTAAACATGGTCGGTAGGATAGGTAGGTATAGATGAGAGGTAAGTAACTAACCATGGTCGTAGGTACTGTAGGTAGGTAGGTATGATGATAGAGGTATTAAGCATAGGTGGTAGGTAGGTATGGATGATAGTCGGGAGCATCTAACATAGGTGGTAGCTATGGATGACTAGAGGTATTAACATGGTGGTAGTAGGTTATGATGATAGAGTAGCTACAACATGCTTGTAGGTAAGGATAGGTAGGCTAGACTAGTATAGGAGAGTAGAGGGTATTAACATGGTGGTAGGGTAGAGTAGGCGTAGGTATGCGTAATCGGTAGGCTCACTTAACATGGTTGGTAGGTATTGGAGATAGAGGTAGCTACTACATTTGTAGGTGGTAGGTATGGATGATGCAGGTATTAAATGGTGGTGGTACGGTACGGAATATAGAGGTAGCTACATAACAGGTGGTAAGGTAGTATGGATGAATAGAGTAGCTGTATAAACATGGTTTGGTGAGTAGGTAGGTATGGATGATAGAGGTATTAAACATGGGTGAGTGGAGTAGGTACGGAGATAGAGGTAGCTACTACATGGTGTAGGTAGGTATGGATGATGAATGTTAGCTTACTAAATGGTTGTAGGTAGGTAGGTAGGTTTATGG
>NW_019943270.1:22079-28605 GCF_002910315.2 Salvelinus sp. IW2-2015 | reverse complement strand
GAGAGATAGGATAAAGAGGAAAGAGAAGAGGAAAATGCAGTGAGGAAGGGAGGACAGGAGAAGGAGGAGGAAGACAAGTTGAGGTGAGGGAGGAGTGTAGGAGAGGGACGAGTGGAAGAGAGACGGTTGAGGTGGGGAGAGGAGTGTAGGAGAGGAGGATGGAAGAGGAGGAAGACGAGTGAGGTGAGTGAGAGCCGTCAGTGGCAGGGGAGGAGTGGAGCTTAATGATACGTCTATAAGTTACGAGTTAGGATAGTGATGTGTGGGAAAGGGCAGTGGAATCAGGAGAGGGGACGGAGTGGGAAGAGGAAGACGAGTTGAGGTGAGGGAGGAGTGTAGGAGGGGAGGAGTGGAAGACCGGAAGACGATTGAGGTGGGAGGAGATTGTAGGGAGAGAGTGAAGAGGACAGACAGTTAGGTGAGGAGGAGTGTAGGGAGGGGCGAGGAGAGGTAAGAGGAGAGACGAGTTGATGGGGTGGACGCTGTAGGAGAAGGAGAGAAGGTGAGAAAAGAGGAAGAAAAGACGAGATTGAAAGAGATGAAAGGAGAGGGAGTGTAGGAGGGAGAGAGATGAAGTAGGAAAGGAGTAAATAAAGCAATCCTGATCATACGGAAACCGAAAGCTGTTGAGAGTGACATGATTTCCAGTTAGGGGTATGGTTATAGGTGTTACGCGTCAAGTATTGATAATGGAGAAAGAGGAATAAGCGATCTCAGAACAAGAAAAGATGAAGACGCCGTGAAAAGGATGGTGGTGGCAAACAATGTAGGTAGCGGGATATTAGGGCCGGCCCCCCCAGCACTGCTAGAAGGTAGGGTGTGTGTAAGCGCACAGCGACAAACAACATGGACACAAACACCGACACACGTAGACACAGCACTATACATCGACGTAGACTCGTGGTGACTGTGTGAATGACCTGAGCGCGCACCAAAACGCTCCGCTGATGTCCGGACGGGCAAACCCCGACAGACCCAGACGACGACTATGAAACCACACACCACACAACACACCTACGGAGGACACCACCACACAGCCACACACCATTAGTTGCGAACCTTAGCAAAATAAAAAAAGGGAAAATAGAACCGGTCTTTGGTGGTTTATGAATATGTATAAACCTTAGCGGCTCAAGCCCTGAAATGCTGATTGGCTTGAAAGCCAGGTGGTTAATATCAGGGAGAGCATCGAAATAGTATACGAGTAAATGAAACAGAGGTTGCACTTGAGGTAAACAGGAGGAGAAGTAATAGTTGCGCAAGGAGATAGAGAAGGCATATACATGAGCAGTTAAGATAGAAGATCAGGACCTCAGGGGTTTGTCGGGGTATATGGGAGGCCAAGAATAGAGTAAACGCGACTAGACACTGAGAGGCATGAGTAACTGCCAGTACAACTTGCCTGAGAACCGTGAATGATTGTTAAGAGGAAGTGACTGTGCCAGGAGGATGGAGTAACTCGGTTGTGGGAATCTTGGCAGTGATGAGAGTTTGAGTGTAGCGCGAGATGGTAAAGCCAAGTTAGTGAAAACCGCTCGAGGTCTGAGTGAGGAAATAGGAGGTAAGATAGGATAAGAGGAAATAAGCGTACCGCACACCGAGTGACTCGGGAGTGTAAATAGCACCGCTAATGCTAGAGAAGGTGTCTGCAGAGGCAAGGTAAGCAGCATTCCATGCAGAGAACTTGCAGTGGCTATAGGCGGACATGTAAAGGAACATATGTTTCGTTGCATCTGGAGTTGGGTTAATGAAGAGAGAGAGTAAGGAGTTTGTCTAAGCTGAAGAGTGTGAGGGAGATATGGAAGCAAGCAAGCAATAATACAAGTAGTGCGGGGCAGAAGACAATGGCAGAATACATTTCTACACATACATAATGGTATCCTTGATTGAAGGAAGGGATGGATGGGGGTGGAAGGAGGAGATAGTCTGAAGAAGAGTACGGGTAGGAATGTTTCCGGTAGAAGGAAGAACAGAGCCTTCCTTGAGGCGCTGCGTAGGTGCATTGGTAGTGCTCGGAAGGTAAGGGGAGGTGAGAGTGGTTCGCCTTCTCAACTATAAGAATGAAAATAGCTCGACTCCTTAGCACACTTAGAAAGCGTCGAGGGGCGGTACGTAGCAAAAATAGGGAAAGGAGGGGAAATTATGCTCGCGATGCGAAAGAGCGACGATCGAGTATGTATGAAGTGCGAGTGTTCGCGATGTAGGCAAGCCGCTAGGAGAAAGGAGGAGGGACGGAGGAACTGTATATGACCTCTAGGGGGGGACGAAGAGAGGAACGCAAATGGGAATACGAAGTTTGGACGAGCGAGTGGTCCTTTGGCTCATACTTGCTTAGAGGAGGGGGTGGAGTAATTTTGAGGAGGGTGCGAATTGAGCTAATTGCATGCAGTGTGGGGATAATGAAAGGAGGAGGAGAAAACAGTTGAAGGAGAGGAGGTCCTAAAACGCAGTGCTGGAGAGATAGGCATCGCCTCTCCAGTGCAATGAACCCTCCCCCCTCCACTCCTCCCCTCTCAACTGTCTTCCCTCGTCCACCCTCCCCTTCGTCCCAACTCCTCCGGCGCTCCAGCCAGACTGTGGTGACAGTGATGTAACATGACCTACCACGTCGTGTTACCGGCCTTCATACGGCGACTCGCGTCCGCCCTGCTGAGCAGGTCAGGAACGTGTAGTTGCTTACCGATGGGCAAGACAATACTTCGAGCGATAGGTTTGACCTGCCGTTCCGTGCAGGGGTGCTCGCGGGATGCGACGCGGGAGCACGGAGATGCTAGCCTACTTAGCACTGACAATGAGGCGATGCGATCTGAATTACTTCTAGACGCTCTAGTGACTCCCTTCTCTTTCTCTACCTCCATATCCCAGATGGAGAATAAGAATGAGAGAGAGAAGAAGTGCTCTAAATTGTCCTGAGCTGGTCTGAACATTCCGTCCTTAGGGTGTTAGAAATTATTTGAGGTTTGGAATTTTTCTTTGAGCTGCTGTAGTGTGTAAGTGAGCTATTTTAGTATGAGAAGGCGAAATACCCTCATGGACAGAGATAGGCAAGGGGGCTTTAGGACAATCATTTCTCAGTCTCTCACTCCATCTCTCTCTTCAATACAGGTACACTACTGTATGTGTTGAGAACATGTTATTCTGCCATTTCTTCTGCCCGGCATACTTTATGTTGTGCTTTTAACTAGTTGATTATTTTCCCATTAACCAATCAGGAAGAGAAAATTACAGTCCGTAAGCAGCAAGTTGAGATGTACCTGCCTGCAGACAAGCTTGGTTTACACATCAGGGGCGGAGCTATTCTACCTATTCAGAGACCTGCGGTCACAACTGTTTACAGGTACACACACCCACGAATGATTGCACAGTCATGCACAGTATCCTTAACCAATAAGGTCTGAGGAGTGTCTGGATACAGCCCTTAGCAGTGGTATATTGGCCATATACCACAAACCCCTGAGGTCCTGATTGCTTATTAAGTATTAATGTGTCTGCTATTATAAACTTTTTGTCATACCCGTGGTATACGGTCTGATATACCACGGCTTTCAGCCAATCAGCATTCAGGGCTTGAACGCTAAGTTTATACATATTCATAAACAACTTCAAAGCGGTTCATTTCCCCTTTTTTATTTTAGTTCCCTGCAAAATGTGTGTGTGTGTGTGTGTGTGTGTGTGTGTGTGTGTGTGTGTGTGTGTGTGTGTGTGTGTGTGTGTGTGTGTGTGTTGTGTGTGTGTGTGTGTGTGTGTGTGTGCTGTTTCCCCTCAGTCGGCGTAACCCATGGGTCTGACTCGGTATTATGATCGACTCTGTCATTTTATATGAATACGATGGAAACCGATAACACGCCTGGGAAACATGATGGTTAAATCCTGAGAGAGAACACATGTGAACTATTATGTACTGTTTATTTTGATCCAAACATAGCACCCTAGATTTACTTCCATTGTTGCACTTTTTATCTATTCATGGAAGATTCGATATTAGTGCCATCAACCATATGTAGGGCAGAGATAACTAACCCCTCTTTGCACTGCCATTATTTGAGATAGAATTTAAATATTATTTTGAAATGGATTCGAGTAAATGGTAAAACAAAAAGCTAATATGCAGCCAATAAAACAGTTTGAGTTAACAATTGAACAATCATGTCAATGAATTATATGTAAAGTGACCCCTGTACTGTTTGGTTTATTACTTTTTGTTTGCTATATTTCAGTTATTCTAATGGTTACAGTTGTAGGTATGGATGATAGAGGTAGCTACTAACATGGTGGTGGTAGGTATGGATGATAGAGGTACGAACATGGTGGTGGTAGGTATGGATGATAGAGGTACGAACATGGTGGTGGTAGGTATGGATGATAGAGGTACGAACATGGTGGTGGTAGGTAGGTGAAAGTGTTAGCTATATCTCAGACAGACCAGGGTTACCTACAGTTTAACCTGTCAGGAGGAATTTTCTTTACTGGGATTCGTCTATTTCAGCCACACTCATTGCTGACTGTTGTATTAAATCGTGCACACAGCCATGCATTCTCCATAGCCAAACATTGGCATTAGAACGGCCTTACTGAAGAGCTCATAGGATGCCACCTTTCCAACAGGTCAGTTTGTCAAGTTTCTGCCCTGCTAGAGCTGCCCCGGTCAACTTTAAGCACTGATAATTCAGGGCGGCAGGTAGCCTAGTGGTTAGAGCGTTGGGCCAGTAACCGAAAGGTTGCTGTATCGAATCACTGAGCTGACAAAGTAAAAATCTGTTGTTCTGCCCCTGAACAAGGCAGTTAACCCACTTTTCCCCAGTAGGCCATCATTTTAAATAAGAATTTGTTCTTAACTGACTTGCCTAGTTAAAAATAGGTTCATTTAAAAAAAATGTAGAGCAACAACGGCTCAGCCGCAAAGTGGTAGGCCACACAAGCTCCTGCTTCTTTCCTCGGTTGCAACACTCACTACCAAGTTCCAAACTGCCTCTGGGAGCAACGTCAGCAAAATAACTGTTCGTCGGGAGTTTCATGAAATGGGTTTCCATGGCCGAGCAGCCGCACACAAGCCTAAGATCACCGTGCGCAATGCCAAACGTCGGCTTGAGTGGTGTAAAGCTTCCCACCATTGGACTCACATTTTCTGGAGTAATGAATCACTCTTCTCCATCTGGCAGTCCGATGGACGAATCTGGGTTTGGCGGTGGCCAGGACAACGCTACCTGCCCAAATGCATAGTGCCAACTGTAAAGTTTGGTGGAGGAGGAATAATGGTCTGGGTCTGTTTTCATGGTTCTGGCTCCTTAGTTCCAGTAAAGGGAAATCTTAACGCTACAGCATACAATGACCTTCTAGACTATTCTGTGCTTCCAACTTTGTGGCAACAGTTTTGGGGAAGGCCCTTTTCTGTTTCAGCATGACAGGAAGGCCCTTTTCTGTTTCAGCATGACAAAGCGAGGTTCATACAGAAACGGTTTGTCGAGATCGTTGTGGAAGAACTTCAACCCCATCCAACACGTTTGGGATGAATTGTAAAGCCGACTGCAAGCCAGGCTTAATCGTCCAACATCAGTGCCCGACCTCACTAACGCTCTTGTGGCTGAATGGAAGTTAGTCCCCAAAGCAATGTTCCAGCATCTAGTGGAAAGTCTTCCCAGAAGAGTGGAGGCTTTTATAGCAGCAAAGCAGGGAGCAACTCCATATTAATGCATAAGAACAGCCCTTAGCCGTGGTATATTGGCCATATTCCACACCCCATCATGACTTATTGCTTAAATATACTCTCTGTCTCTCACTTTGTCCCCCCACCCATCTCTGTCACCTATCTCCCACTTCCCTCCCCCCTCCTCTCTTGGTCCTAGGTGTTGTATCTGAGAGATTTGAATCTGACTCTGGGTCAGAACTACACCGTGCGATGGGACCAGGACAGAGATCCAACGCCAGAGACCCAGCGCTTTGACTGCTACCCAGAGCCCGACAGTGACGAGACCAAGTGTCGGGCCAGGGGCTGCATCTGGGGGGTGGGTCTCAAATACTACACACACACCACACAACCACAACACACACACCCACGCACGCACATGCACGACGCATGCGCGAGCACACACAGAACACGCGCATGCACACACACACACACCACACACACACACACACACACACACACACACACACCACACACCACACACGCACGCACGCAGCGCGCGCACACAACACACACACTCAGTTCCTCCAGAGGTATTTAATCAAAACACCCATGTTGATACTTTTATGTCTCTCTCCTGACCAGGCGTCTGCCAATGAAGGCGTCCCGTGGTTGTTACTACCTGAGGACTATGGTTACACCGCTAAACGTACGGTGAAAGAGCAACCTTCCGGCTGGAGCTTCAACATCACGCGGAACGCTGGGCTCCGAACAGCGGAAGACCGGAATCTCCAGACATAAACTTCTCAGAGTTGGAGCTAATTCCAGCAGTGCAGACCTGCTGCAGTTTAAGGTTCCTTCCCTCCTTTGACTGAAAGATTGGAATGACTCAGTTAGTGTCAA
>NW_019943270.1:12706-18111 GCF_002910315.2 Salvelinus sp. IW2-2015 | reverse complement strand
GCGAGGACAGGCAGTGTGCACCGGTGATGCGTTGGGGCAGACCTCACCACCCTCCTGGAGGACAAGCCAGTGTGCACCCGGTGATGCGATTGGCAGGATCTCACCACCTCTGGAAGGACAGGCACGGTGGTGCCCAACCCGGTGCATTCGCGTTGGGCAGATCTCACCCACCCTCTGTGAAGGACAGGAGTGGCACCCGCGTGAAAATGCCGTTGGGCAGACCTCGACCACCCCTTCTGGAGACCCTGCGGTTTGCAGCGGCGTCGCTATTGCCATACCAGGCTGTGGTACAGCCTGACAGGAATGCTATCAATGATTGCATTTGTAAAAGTGAAGAGGTGCTGTTGCAGTACCAGCGGTGGTACAGCCTGACAGGATGCTCTCAGTGCATGCATTTGTAAAAGTTGAAGAGTGCTGTTGCAGTACCAGGCGGTGGTAACAGCCTGACAGGATGCTCTCATGACAGCACTTTTGTAAAAGTTGAAGAGGTGCTGTTGCAGCTACCAGCCGGTGTGGACAGCCTGAGCAGATGCGCTCACAGTGAATTTGCATTTTGTAAAAGTTGAAGAGTGTGTTGCGAGTACCACGGCGGTGGTACAGGCGCTGACAGGGATGCGCTCAGTGATGCATGTAAAAGTTGAAGAGGTGCCTGTTGCGCCTTCTTCAGCACACTTCTGTGTGCGGTGGACCATTCTCAGCATGGCTTGGTAATGTGTACACAGCAGGACGTTAAGCTTTGTCACCTTTTCCACCACGGCCCCCGTCAATGTGCGCCATGAGGGCCGTGCTCCCTCTGCGTGTCTCCTTTGAAGTCCATGATCAGCGATCTTCAATTCGTTGCATGTTTGAGGAGGTTATTTTCATCAGGTCAACACTCAGCCAGCGGCTCTACCTCCTCCCTTCTCACCATTGCTGCTAATCAGGCCTGCCACCGTTTGTGTCGTTGTGCAAAAGTGGATGATTGAGTTGCAGGTGTGCGTTCGGCCATCAAAGTCATGGGTGAACAGGGAGTGGCAGGAGGGGCTGAGGCACACACGTTGTGGCGGCTCCAGTTGTTGATGCGATCAGTGAAGTGAGGTGTTGCATCCTACTTCACCACCTGAGCGGGCCTGCCCGTTCAGGAATCCAGGGAACCCAGTTGCCACAGGCGGTTCAGAACCAGGCCTCGAGCTGAATGATTGAGCTTGGAGGCCTACTATGCTGATTGAAGGGCTGAGCTTTAGTCAATGAAACAGCATTCTTATCTGTAGCGTATTCCTCTTGTCCAGAGTGGCGACTAGGCAGTTGTGCAGTGTGCATTGGTGATGTGCGAATCATCCGTGTATCTATTGGACGGCATGCAAATTGCAGTACGGTGACGGGGTAAGGTGTCGTGAATATGATATCCTTGACTAGTCTCTCAAAGAGTCTCTCATGATGACAGAAGTGAGTGTGCTACGAGGAAAGTAGATAGTAATTTAGTTTCAAGTTACCTTTCACTATTCTTGCGCACAGGAACAATGGTGGACAAATCTTGAAGCAAGTGGAACAGCCAGACTGGCTTAAATAGGGAGAGATTGAATAATGTACGTAAACACTCCAGCAAATTGGAGCAGCCCGGCTAGGGATTGCCGTCTTTGCCGGCAGCCTTGCAAGGGTGTAAGGACGCGGAAAATGTCTTACTCACATCAACCACGGAGGAGGAGAGCCCACAGTCTTCGGAAGTGGCCCGCTTGTTGGCACTTGTTCCTCAAAGCGGCGCGACAAGAAAGTCGTTTAGCCTTGTCTGCGAGCAAGACGTTTCGCGTGTCTGCAATGTTGCTCGACTTCCCTTCGGTAGTCCGGTGAGTCCCCTGCCACATGCGTCTCGTGTCTTTGAGCCCGTTGAATTGCGACTCCATTTTGCTCTCTGTACTGGAACCATTTTGCCTGTAAAATTGCCTTATGCGGAACTGGACAGGCTCTATTGCAAAACATTATCTCCCAGTCAACTTTGCGCGTGAATGACTGCCATCTATCCACTGTTTTCATTTTGTATAGGGCTTTAATAGTCACAATGGAAATAACATCCCCTATTCACGTTCCTGATGAACTCAGTAACACGTGTCAGTGTATACGTTCAATGTTATTCCCAAGGGCAACGCCGGAACGGTATCCCGAGTCTGCATTGATCAAAACAGATCTTGCAAGCAATGGATCCGATGGTTCAGACCAGTTGTGTAGACCTTAGTTATGGGTTCCTTCCTTTTTGCAGTTTCTGGCCTGGTAGGAAGCGTTGGAGAGAATGAATCAGTGATCTGATTTGGCCAAAGGAGGGCGGGCGAGGCCTGGTAGCCATCCTGAATAGGAGGAGTAACAATGGTGTGGAGATGTGGTGTTAAAGTAGAAGCGGGGCGAGTTACTAGCGGCGTAAGTGATTGGACCGAAACTTCAGTCGTAGTTTTGTCCTCTATCAAGTCGGTGTTTTCCTCTTTCAGTCGTGTTTTCCTCTCTTCAGTCGTGTTTTCACTCTTAGTTCGTGTTTTCCTCTTCAAGTCGTGTTTTTCCTCTCAGAGTCGTGTTTCTTCCCTTCAGTCGTGGTTTCCTCTGTCGAGTCGTGTTTTCCTTCTTCAGTCGGTGTTTTCTCTCAAGTCGTTGCCTCTTCAGTCATGTGTTTTCCTCTTCAGTCAGTGTTTTCCTCTTCAGTCGTGTTTTCTCTTCATAAGTGTTCCTCTTCAGTCGTGTTTTCCTCTTCAGGTGCGTGTTTTCCTCTTCGATAGGTTTCCTCGTTAGTGTTTTCCTCTTCAGTACGTGTTTTCCTCTTCAGTCGTTGTTTTCCTCTTCAGTCGTGTTTTCCTCTTCAGTTCGTGTTTTCCCTCTCACGTGTTTTTCAGTGGTTTTCCCTCTTCATGTACGTGTTTTTCCTCTTCAGTGGTGTTTTCCTCTTCAGGTGTGTTTTCTCTTCAGTCGTGTTTTTCTCAGGTTTGTCCGTGTTCAGAATAAGTTTCCTAGGCTTTTTTTCAAGTCTTCCAGCTACAATACATCAACTTCAGGATTATGTATGTTTTATAAATCGAAGATCGTTTATAAGATGTTTAAAGTTTGCACAAAGTCCAGTGTAGTTCCCTTGAGAGGCCGTCGCGTGTATCGGCCTGAGGAGGGAATATACACGGCTGTGACGATGTATATGTATAATTCTTGGCGGCGGTAAATGCGGGCCGGCATTTGATTGTGACGTATTCAGGTAGCGTTGAAGCAATTCCCTCCAGCTGTTTTAATAATGCAAAAAAACGTTCTGGGCTAATAATGTGAGCGAATAACACAACAACACAACAACAAAATGACTGCGGTTGTTTTGGAGCTATAAACAGAGCCGCCATGTCCTAATCTGCACATTTAGTTCATTATTGTAGTTCCCTAGGGATCACACTGGGACGCTGATACGACAGTAGATGATAGGAATCGTAAGTTGTACCAGATAATGGATGGTTCTTGGTTGGTTGATACCAAACCAGTATGCACTGAAAGCCTGACATATTGACTTAGAGCTGACGAGAGAGCGAGAGAAGAGAGTAGACGAGTATATTTAGTGTTCACAGAACACCCCACGCCCCCCCCATCCATCTCTCTCTCTCCTCTTACTTGTCTTGTATTGGCATTGGAATGCGACTTTCAGACTTTCACGAAGCATTCAGCGAAGTCTCTGTCGCCCTCTACACACTCCACTCATCTTCCCCTTCTCTTCTCTCTCCTCTCTCTAACTTCTCTCTCTCTCTCTCATCTCTCTCTCTCTCTCTCTCTCTCTCTCTCTCTCTCTCCTCATCTTCCTTCTCTCTCCTCTCTCCTCTCTCGTCTCTCGTCTCTATCTCTGCCTCTTCTCTACTCCCTCTCTCTCTCTCTTCTCTCTCTCTCTCTCTCTCTCTCTCGCTCTCTCTCTCGTCTCTTCCTGCCTCTTCTCTCTCTCTCTCCTCTCTCTCTCCTCTCTCTCTCTCTCTCTCTCTCTCATCTCTCTCTCTCTCTTCTCTCTCCTCTCTCTTTTCTCTCTCTCTCTGGACTTGTCTCTCTCTCTTCTGACTATTCTCGTCTGACTTTCTCTCTCGATTTCTCTCTCTCTCTCTCTCTCTCTCTCTCTCTCTCTCTCTCTCTTCTCTCTCTCTCTCTCTCTCTCTCTCTCTCTCTCTCTCTCTCGTCTCTCTCTCTCTCTATTCTCTCTTTTTCTCTCTCTCTCATCTCTATCTCTATCTCTATCTTCTATCCTCTCTATCTCTCTCTCTCTCTCTTTCTCTCTCTCTCTGTTTTCATAGCGCAGAACAACATGAATTTGGTCAGTGGTGGATAAGGCACCATCAGAAAAAATCTGCCCAAAATAAAAATAAAAAGCAATTATTTAAATGTACACTCACTCAGCTGTGTCCCACAACTAATAAAACTACCGGTTATATCATATAGCCTACCTCAAATGTTTTAGTATAATTGAAAAAAATATTCCAAACAGCAACAGCTTTGGAAGGGCAATTCAAGCAAAGCCAATATGCGGTGATATTGTACTGGTACTACGGTACTGTTTTTAATAGGTTATGTTAAAAAGAAATCTGATCTCAGCTTGATTTTGACTCAGAAAGGGATCTTGAAAMATTGGTGACCACTCTCATAGGAGAACCCTTTTTGGTTCTAGTACAATCTTGTTTGGTTCCAGGTAGAACCCTTTTGGGTTCCATGTAGAATCCTTTCCACAGAAGGTTCTACCTGGAACCAAAATGGTTCTTCAAAGGGTTCTCCTATGGGGACTGCTGAAGAACCCTCTTTAAGTTCTGGATAGCACCTATTTTTKTAACTACAGCTCAAACCACCGCCTTTCTACAGATGTAGTATCTTAATTTGAGCCAGTTTGCTACAGAAGGGAAATAATCATTCAGCAACAGGAAACAACAGGCCTACTACTGTTGTGTCATCGGCAAATGTAATGATGGTGTTGGAGTCTGCCTGGCCGTGCAGTCATGAGTGAACAGGGAGTACAGGAGGGGACTGAGTACGCAACCCTGAGGGGCCCCTGTGTTGAGGATCAGCTTGGCGGATGTGTTGTTACCGACCCTTACCACCTGTGGGCGGCCCGTCGGGAAGTCCAGGATCCAGTTGCAGAGGGAGGTGTTTAGTCCCAGGGTCCTTAACTTATTGATGAGCTTTGAGGGCACTATGGTGTTGAACGCTGAGCTGTAGTCAATGAARAGCAWTCTCACATAGGTGTTCCTTTTGTCCAGGTGGGAAAGGATAGTGTGGAGTACAATAGAGATTGCATCATCTGTAGATCTATTGGGGCGGTATGCAAATTGGAGTGGGTCTAGGGTTTCTGGGATAATGGTGCTGATGTGAGCCATGACCAGCCTTTCAAAGCACTTCATGGCTACAGACGTGAAGCCTCGATGCGGTGGTATGATAAACAGTAAAAA
>NW_019943270.1:0-7730 GCF_002910315.2 Salvelinus sp. IW2-2015 | reverse complement strand
CAGTAGTCAGTATAACAGTTACCTTGGTGTTCTTGGGCACAGGCACCTATGGTGGTTTGCTTAAAACATGTTGGCATTACAGACTCGGTCAGTGGAGAGGTTGAAAATGTCAGTTGAAGACACTTGCCAGTGGTCAGCGCCATGCTCGCAGGACATGTTCTGGAAATCCGTCTGGCCTCGCGGCCTTGTGAATGTTGACTTGTTTAAAGGTCTCACTCATCAATCAACAATCATCAATTCAAAGTTTTATTATATAGCCCTTCGTACATCAGCTAATATCTCGAAGTGCTGTACAGAAACCCAGCCTAAACCCAAACAGCAAGCATGCAGGTGTAGAAGCACTGCGCTAGAAAAACTCCTAGAAAGGACAAAACCTAGAAAGAAACCTAGAGAGGAACCAGGCTATGAGGGGTGGCCAGTCCTCTTCTGGCTGAATCTCTCTCTTTTAAATACAGATGAAAACTCTCTCAGTAGGTAGTGTTGTCTACAGCTTATCATGAGAAACTCTACCTCAGGCAAGCAATAGCTCGAGACTTCCTTAGATATCGTGCACCAGCTGTTATTTACAAAAATACATTGTCCGCCGCCCCTTGTCTTACCAGACYCCGCATTTCTATCCTGCCGGAATAGCGTGTAACCAGCCAGCTGTATGTTGATAGTTACAGTTTTTAATGTCCTGTTGGTAGTTTAATCTGACGCGTAGTGCGTCAATTTTATTCTCCAAAGATTGCACGTTTGCTTGCAGAATGGAGGGAAGTGGGAGTTTATTCGATCGCCTGCAAATTCTCAGAAGGCAGCCCGCCCTTTGGCCCCTTTTTCTCCGCCTCCTCTTCACTCAAATTACAAGAATTGGGCCTGTTCCCGAGAAAGCAGTATATCTTTCGCATCGGGCTCGTCAAAGTCGAGAAAGGAAAAATAATATTCTGCCAGTCCGTGGTGAGGAATCYCGGTCCTGATGTCCAGAAGTTATTTTCGGTCATAAGAGACGGTAGCAGCAACATTATGTACAAAATAAGTAAATAAGTTACAATCAACACAAATAAGCGGGAAAAAAAGCACACTAGGTTGGGTACACATAAAACGTATGCCTTCCTCTCCGGCGTCATCTTACTCAAGGACCCCTTTCTAACTCCAGCTCAAACATACCCTTTCTGAGTACAGTGTGTCTCATTTGTTTTGTTTCATTTCAAGGGCATACTGGCATCATGTAATATAAATTGCAAAATGGTCCTGTGTTGACCTTATAGGAATGTATATATATATTTACATTCACTGACCTTCAACCTTTGACACTAGATGTGACCTTCCAGCCAACCCCTGCCCTGACCTATCGTACCCTGGGGGGCATCCTGGACTTCTACATTGTGATGGGACCCACCCCAGAACTTGTGGTGGAGGAGTATACTGCCGTAAGTCTCTGTGTGTGTGTCGTGTGTTTGTGTGTTGTGTGTGTGTGGTTGTTGTGTGGTTGTGGTTGTGTGTGTGTGTGTGTGTGTGGTGTGGTGTTGTGTGTGTGTTGTGTAGTGG
Source organism: Salvelinus sp. IW2-2015 (assembly GCF_002910315.2). Classification (NCBI taxonomy): domain Eukaryota; kingdom Metazoa; phylum Chordata; class Actinopteri; order Salmoniformes; family Salmonidae; genus Salvelinus; species Salvelinus sp. IW2-2015. The sequence goes on along the minus strand of NW_019943270.1, from coordinate 6,203 downwards.
TGTGTGTGGTGTGTGTGTGTGTGTGTGTGTGTGTGTGTGGTGTGTGTCGGTGTTTGTGTTGCTGGCTCTGTGCCCCTCCCTGAGGACTACAGCAGCTGCGGACTTTATACGCTTCAATTGCTCCTCATCAGCCAATCGTAAACAGCACACGAACACACCACACAACACACACACAACACACACACACACACCACACATACACACACACACACACACACACACACACACACACACACACACACACACACACACACACACACCACTACATGCTGACTTCAGACAGGTACACGACAAAGGACATGAACTACACAACTTGTTTAAGACATATCTCAGCAAAAGTTTTAACTTTCGTAACTGGTTTTCAATTCCTTGTTCTTCCCTTCAGCTGGATTGGTACGTCCCGTGCTCCCTGCCTATGGTCCTTGGGTTCCAGCTTGTCGCTATGGATACGCCAAGGACACAAGAGTAGCAGACGCTACAGGAACATGAGAAGCAGCAGGGAATACCTACGTAAGCACCCTTAGAATTTTAACTGCTTCAAACAAGGCCTGCTCATCACCACGAACACAATTTGGTCTACATGAATAGTTGTGTTACTCTAAGTACATTAAACTCAAGTCACCTACTTTAACACCCTGCAATATCCTACCTATATTAACCACTTTTTCTGTTTAAGCTCATCCTGTATCTCCAGCGCTGTCAGGCAACAGTAATTTCCCAGGCCCCTAACAATGTCTCGACCTCTGTAGGGATGTGCAGTGTGCAACAAGACTGAACCCATTGCCCTCGACCTCCTGTAGGATGCTGCGGTATCAGACAAATAGACTGAACACACATTGTCTGACACTCTCTGTAGGATGTGCAAGTGGTGCAAAGCACATAGACTAACCCATGCGCTCGAACTCGCTGTAGGGCTTCAGTATCGCACGACAACATAGACTAACCCATACGCCCTCCCACGTGACCCCTGGCCGTAGAATGTAGTCGAGAATTGCCAGACACACCTAGCCTCCACCCCGCCGTCCCCCACTTCCAGCCAAGATGCCTACGATGCGAATAGCAATGCCCGTATAGACCTCCCCCACTAGATCAGTATGCCAGAACATCAGACTAACCACCCTGCCCTACGACCTCCTGTACAGTGTAACTAGTATAGCAGAACATAAGACTAACCACCCTCGCTATGTACAATGTAGTATGCAGACTAGATAACACTGCTCCTTAAATGTACATGCAGAACTAACCACCCAGCCCTCGGACCCCTGTAGGATGTGCAGTATGCAGTAACTACAAGGGCGACAGCTGAACTTTTCTGATAGCCAATTCCAGGGTCCTTACCAGCCGCTGGGGCAATACATGAGAGGCAGAGGCGATGAGGATTCAATCTCTTTATCTGACATTATGGAATATTAACATATAACGATCAACATTAAAACAGATAATAGGGCCTGACGAGTTTTCGACATGTTTTTTGATTGCTGTTTGTGTACTTGCGTGAGGACCCGTGCCATCCAGTCAATGAGACGACGCCTACTCTGCCTTTGACCTGGTGTAGAGAAGGACCGATATTCAGACCAATGCGCAAGGAGCTTCGCATGACATCGGCTTGGGTGGAAGGTAAGCGATAAACTAAATGGACGAAATATAATAAATTCATCTTTTAAGTACAGTTTAAAATGCATACAGTTTAGGGAAGAAAGTGAAATGAGTGAAGAAGAGGAGGCAAGTAGTGTAGATGGGAGGTAATAGTCTGATGACGTCACTTCACAACACTTGTTGTGTTAATACCAGAGCTTTGTCTATTCTCTATTCAACTCTATTGATACTTCTATTTACTTCTAATAATGCTGTATTATTACAGGCTCTTCTACTATTGTCTCATTCAACTCTACTAATTGTCCTTATTAAATCTCTAATGTCTCTAATTAAACTTACTATTGTCTACTATTCAACTCTCACTAATTGTTTTCATTACTCTGACTTTCAACTCTACTAATTGGCTGTATTCAACTCTACCTAATTGTCTCTATTTCAACATCTACGATTGACTCTATTCAACTCTAACTATTGCTGTATCAATCATATTGCTGTATCCTTCACTCAGACTATTAGACTCTATTGAACTCTATTAACCGTTCGACTCAATTTCTCTATGTAAACTATATCTAATTGTCTCTATAAACATTACCTAATCTGTCTCTATTAAACTATGATTACTTGTCTCTTAAATCAATACTAATTGACTTATTGAACTTCTAACTAATGCTCTATTAACTATCACTAATGGACTATATTTACACTCTGAATTGATCTCTATTGAAGCTTCTTCAATTATCTATTTCACCTCAGTCTAACTAATCTAAGACTTATTTCAACTTACTAATTGACTTCTATTAACTATACCACAATTTGACTTGTTAACAACTATACAGCTTATTTCACCTATTAATTAACCCTATAATTGAACTCTACTGAATTCGCATTGCTTCTACTAGTGTTGACTCTGATCACCTTACTAGTGTTCTTCAACCTCGTACTGTTGACTCTATTAAAATCTACTATTTAACCTATTCAATCTATAATCTGCCTATCTCAACTGTACTAAAGTTGTCTTTCTATCTGCTGTATGGTCCTGACCTTCCCATGGATTGTAGTCAAATAGTCTTTAGATCGAAACCGCCAGTTAAGAGGTAGTGTCCTACTTCCTGTTAATAAAGACTACTCCAAATCAGCTATAGCCGACACACTTCCTGTTTTACAGTTCCATATTTCTGACATGTCTTAACGTCTCTTCTGGTCATGTGGTTCTCTGGCCAATCCAGATCTATAGGATCTTTCGGCATTTCCCACGACTTCTTACATTGAATGTACAGCAATCGTGGCATAGGGAGATTGCTCAGCATTTCTACAATATACATCGAAATGTTGATGGACTCTAGGATCGTGAGTGATCTTCATACCACTGAGCACACACAACACACACACAACACACACACCAACAACACGCACCGCACACCACACGCACACACACACACCACTGAGCACACACACATTACCACTGAGCACACACACACACAGAGCACATTACCATTTATTTACGTTAGTCATTAGCAGACGCTCCTTATCCAGAAGCGACTTACAGATAGAGTGCATAAATTCTTTATATCTTATTATTAGTTCTTTATTTTAGCACAACACACACACAGTCTGTACTTTTACTTTAGTGTGAAGTGTCTTTAGGACAATTGGAACGCACCATCCAGCTTTTGTCCATAGGAAACCGTTGGAGAGAAGTGTCTGGGGTCCCCCCTGTCACGACACCCCATACCATGCCACGTAAGAACACTCACACCTGATATCAATACCATCACACCTGGATTGGGGACACTCCACCTTTATCAAGACACCTCACACCTTTATCAATACACTCACCACCTGTATGGGAAACACTCACCACCTTTTATCAACACTCACACCTCTTATCACTACCCTCACAACCTGTTCATACACTCCACACCCTTATGGGGACACTCAACCTGTATGGGACACTACACTTTATCAAGACCTCCACACCTTTACTCACAACACCTCAACACCTTTATCGAGGACCTCACACCTTTTATCAAGACACTCACACTTTATCAAGACACCTCACACCCTTTTATCAAGACCACTCACACCTTTTCCTCATACACTCCCACCTTATCAATACTCACACTTTTCAAGACACTCAACCTGTATCCCAATACACTCACACCTGTTCATACACTCACACCTTTATCAAGACACTCCACCTTTCTCAATTACACTCACACCTTCATTAACACTCGCACCACTGTATCAAGCCACTCACCTTTATCAAGACAACTCACCCTGTATCAAGACACTCACACCTGTCATTCAAGCCAACTCGACCTGTATCAATCCACTCCACACCGTATCAACCACTCACACTGTATCAGACACTCAACCTGTATCAAGACACTCAACTTATCAGACACTCACACCTTATTGAAGACACTCCACTCATTTATCAATGACACTCATGTTTTAATCATACACTCCACCGTGCTATCAATACACGTCACAGCCTTATTCAAGACACTCACACCATGTATCACGACATCATGTTTTTATCAAGCACTCACACCGATATCAAGCACCAACCTTTATCAAGACTCTCCATGTCTTTTATCACAGACTCTCACACCTTTATCAATCATCACTCCCACCTGTATCAAGACACTCACCATTTATCAAAACTCTCATTTTTTCTATCAAGACTTCTCACACCCTTTATCCCAAGACACTCACACCTGTATATCAAGACACTCACACTTATCAAGACTCTCATGTTTTTATCAAGACTCTCACACCTTTATTTCAAGACCTCACACCTTATCCACTTACACTCTGTTTTTCAAGAACACTCACACCTGTATCAGAGACCACTCACAAACTTTATCCAAGACACTCACACCTGCATCAACACCATCACACCTGTATTCAACAACACTCACAACTTTATCAAAGAACCTCACCACCTTTATCAATACGAACATCATGTTATTTATCAAGACACTCACACCTGTTCAGACACTCACACATTATCAAGACACTCACACCTGCACATCAAACACTCCACCTGTCTTCAAACACTCACACCCTTGATCAACACACTCACACCTGTATCAATACACCACACTTTCAGACACTCAACTGTTATCAAGCACTCACACTTTATCGAGAACTCACACCCTTATCAAGACATCACACCTTTTCCAGACACCTACACCTGTATTCAAGACACTTCACACCTTATCGAGACACTCATTTTTCTTATCAAGACACTCACACCTGTATCAAACACTCCACCTTATCAAGACACCTCACAGCCGCAATTCAAAACACTCACACCTTTATCAAGACTCTCTTGTTGTTTATCAATACCTCAACCCTGATCAGACACTCACACCTTATAATACACTCATGTTTTTATCCAGACACTACACACCGTATCAAGACACTGCACAACTTATCACAGACACTCACACTCTGCATCAAACAACCTCACACCTGTAGCAAACGACTCACACCTTTATACAAGACACACTCTTTATCAGACACTCACGCTGTATAAAACACTCACACCTTATCCAAGACCTACACCTGTATCAAAGACACTCACACCTGTATCCAAGACTACTCACACCTTGCTATCAGACACTCAACCTGTTTCAATACACCACCCTTACTCAGCCTCACACTGTATTGCAAGACACTCACATCCCTGTACCAGACACTCACACCTTTATCGAAACACTCATGTTCTTTATCAAGACACTCACAACCTGTACTCCAAGCACTCACACCCTTTATTCAAGACCGCACACCTGCATCAAAACCACTACCACCTTTAATCAAGACACCATGTTTTCTAATCAAGACACTCACACCTTATCAACACATACTTTATCACGACACTCGCGCTAGTATCAACACTCACACCTTTTCAAGACACTCCACACCTTAGTACAAGACACCTCACACCTCTTATCAGACACTCACACCTGCATCAAAAGCATCCACTTTCTCAAACACTCAGTTTACAAGGACATCCACACCATTTATCAGACATCATACTTTATCAAACACTCACGCCTGTATTTCAAGGACACGCACACCTGCTCATAACCACACCTGTATCAAGACCTCGCACCTGTCAATCAAGACACTCGACCTGTATCAAGACACCTCCAACCTGTATCAAGACTCCTCACACCTGTATTCAAGACACTCACCCGTATTCAAGGCACTCACACCTGTAGTCAAGACACTCACACTGTATCAAGACACTACACACATATCAAGACACTCACACCTGTATCGACACTCACACTGTATCAGACACTCACACCTCGTATCAAGCGACCTGTATCAAGCCTTCACACCTGTAATCACGCACTCCACCTTTAGCAGAAACACACCTGTATCCAAAAACTCACACCTTTAATCCAACACTCACACCTGTCTCAGACCACTACACCACTCGTATCCAAGACACTCACACCTGTATCAGACACTCACAACCTTACAAGCCACTCACACCTGTATCCAAGACCTCACCACACTGTATCAAGCCACTCACACCTGCATCAAAACCGCACACCTTTATCCAAGACACTTGTTTATTCCCAAGACCT
>NW_019943269.1:141824-153971 GCF_002910315.2 Salvelinus sp. IW2-2015 | reverse complement strand
GAAGAGAAGATGCACACACCTCAGTTAGTCTTCCTCAGCCAACTAAGGGGCGTGGCACGCAGCATACGCACACGGTCACCGGCCGACAGACTCTGAAGATTCGTTGACCAGCTCCTGTCTTCTTGTCTCTGTAATTCCACACAAATAAAAAGATACCGTAAAATTCAATTAAATACCCAGGCATGTATTTGCTTCAAATCCACTGAACACAACCGGCGAATATTTAGAGACAGCTTGTATTTGGCCTGGCTATTAAGGAAGCATGCAATGCATGTGACTGCAGAATGTCTAACAGAAGCTGTTGCAGATTAATTTAATTTAATTTCTCTACCATCTACCATTTATCAACATTGTTTTAGACGAATTTTCAGTAACAATCCAACGACTTAATCACAATCACATGAACCACAAAAAGCCCGGACTCCCACCATCCGGGGCCCCCTTTCTTTCCCAATCTGGCGGTTGAAACTGTTCTCATCTGAGACCTGCCACACCGACGCTGATGAAACTGTGGGTTTGCACAAACCGAAGAATTTCTGTACAAAAACTGTCAGAAACCGTCTTAGGAGCTCATCTGTGCCTTTCCTTCACCAGGGTCTGCACCGGGACTGCAGTTTGGCATCGTAACCGACTTCAGTGGACTAATGCTTACCTTCGATGGCCACTGGCATGCTGGAGAAGTTGCTCTTCAAGATTGAATCGCGGTTTCGAACAGTACCAGCAGATGCAAACTGAGGAAAGCGTTTTGTGATTTCAAACGGTGTGAACGGAGGCCCTATGGTGGCTGGTTTAGCATATGCGATGGCAGACTAAGCTATGGACAACAAACACAATTGCATTTTATCGAGGCCAATTGAATGCACAGAAGATATCGTGCGGATTCTGAGGCCCATGTCTGTGCCATTATCAACGCCAATTCACCTCATCCCGTTTTTTCAGATGATAATGCACAGCCCCATTATCTGCAAGATCTGTACCAACCAATTCCTGGAAGCTGTACATGTCCCAGTTTCTGCTATTTGGCGCTGCATACTCACCAACATGTCACCCATTGAAGCATGTTGGGATTGCTCTGGATTGACATGTACGACAGGTGTTCCAGCTCCCTGCCAACAGCCAGCAAACTTCGCACAGCCATGAAGAGTGGGACAACATTCAACAGGCCACAATTCAACAACCTAATCAAAGTCTATGTGAAGGAGATGTGTCGTGCTGCATGATGCAAATGTGTCACAACCAGATACTGACTGGTTTCTAGCCACCCCCTACCCTTTTTTTAAGGGCGGTATAGGTGACAACAAATCTGCGACTAACAAACCAAAAAAAACAATGTGTTTGATACCATTCCACTTATTCCGCTCCCCAAACCCACAAAGGCCCGTTTTTTTTTTCCCCCCCTCCCCCAAAATTAAAGTCCACAAACCTACTTGATTCCCAGTCATATGAAATCCATAGATTAGGCCAAATAAAATTATTCAATTGATCTTGATTTCTTTATATGAACTGTTTACTCATAAAAATCTTTGAAATTCTGCATGTTGCATTTTATATTTTAGTTCAGTATAGCATTTTCTAAACAAAAACCTTGATATCTGTTAACTTTAGTAGCGGAAAGTCGTTCTTGTTTACAGGCCATCTCAGCAGAGCACACAAAACAACACTACTCCCAGCGGAGGACAGTCAGGAAGTTCACAAACTCCTATTCAAAGTGAACAAAGGAGCTTCACCTCGGTACAGCATTGGTAAAAATATCTAAAAACTGTCTGGTTTCAAATGCCATACCAATTGTCCGTGTGTCTGTAGTGAGATGTAGAAGCCCTCAAAGCTGGTGAAAAAACTATTGCCTTCAGGGTATGGTGAAGTGATTTGGAGGCACTCACCTCCTCACGCAACATCCTCAGAGTCTGCCTCATCCATAGCCACGATACTAGTCTGAGGAGAGGGAAACGTCTTGGTCTGGCGTCGGTACCTGCGCAGCTGAGTAGAACGGGATGTTGCACTAGGAATTATTGCATAAGACGACTCTGCTGCCCTGAGTGAGAAGAGACCATTTCCTACGTTTAAAAGAGGAAGATACATTACTACCTGTGTATTTCACTAGCAACCAAACGGAAACAAACGGCCGAAACAGGGAGGGGACTAACCTAACTGTCAAAAGTTTCTGTTGCACAGCATACATGTTCGCTACGGTGTGCACTAATGAATACACCCCAGCAGTTTATTCAAACCGTCAGACCCACTTTTGAGGCCAGTGGCTTGCGTAGGCCATATTCGCCCAGTACGTTGTCTGAAAATTCTGACATAGATAAGACAAGAGACAGGAAACTATTCTAATGACTTATTATGTACTTAAGTACATGTACCATTTTGACCATCCAAAAAACATGCTGGTATTAAAACAAGACTTAATTGATGTATACCCCAATATGATATAAATTTCAAACCATTGTACGTATTTTAAAATGTGTGTGGATGCGTTTACCACTTATCCAAAGCCGATTTACAGTAGTGAGTGAATACGTTTTCATACTGGTCCCCAGTAGGAATCGAACACACAACCCTGGCGCAATGTGCTATGCCTCTACCAACTGAGCCACATGGGTAACAAAGGCAGATACAAAAGGAACTGCAACATTTCTGGGGTTTGTGCGCTCTAAATATGCCCCTATAGTCTCTTATGAGTCACAAACAAAAAAGCCTTTGCCGGTGCTTCTTCATAGAGCACAACGTGGCACCGTTTGCAACATCAAACGAAAACAAGCATTTATTTGGAGAAATTCAGGTAGTACGTACGGTTTAAGCCGTTTTCTTCCTTCTGTGTCAAGAAACAACAACCGAGGTTTCCCCTATACAAACCAGCTTGCTGACCGAAAGGATTGTCTCACCGACGCTGCGACTGGGCATGGAGGACCAGACCCTCAGGGTGGCGGCAGACCAGCGGTCCTGACAGACAGGTTGGCTCTGCATGGATCCTCACTCCTCTCATCTGCCTGCTCTCTGACATCACTCATATGTCTGGCCAACCTATCTATGGGGAACATATGATTGAATATGATTAATCAGATGATATAATATATTCAGTAAGACATACTGCACTGGCCTTGGTCCGTGTTCATGGGCATGCAATGGATAACAATCTTTTTTTTTAAATTTCACTACGAACAGTTCTTACTTGAACAAGTCCAAGTAGCCTCTCTTTGTTTCATTCATTTTGTTACATTTGGGCCAGTAAGAACACGACCTGGTGGTAGTCGCTTGTGCTTTATCCAACTTTCTGTGGTATATGTGCTTGGTCATACATTAGGCATGGCCAATGATAAAGACAAGTTGAGCTACAGCACAGTTGGGACCAGGCTAACACTGTTATGACGTAGTGGTTATCAGAAGGGAGTTTAGGAAGATTCAGTCCTCACTCAATGAGCATATCAGGTCACTTGAACACATTCACTTGTAACAAACTTCTACGTCCTTAAAAGGCACGCTGCCCACATAGTGCACTACCTTTTGACCAGGGCCATAGGGAATTAGGTGCTACTTGGTGATACAGCCCATAAAGTACCTTGGCCTTCCTCTGTAAGGACCTCCATTCCAGGGTTTTCCAGGACTGCCACTCTCCAGACCTGTTCCGTCACCCTAATGAGCTGCACATAGATCCTGGGCCGCTATCATCACCTAAGACTCCTGATGTGAACGTTGATCAATGGACATAGAGGAGGTTATACCAGACAGAGGGCTATGGTACCGTGCATGTATAAAAGAGGCTGGACGATGAATGGAAAACTTGTTAAATACGGTTTGAACAAATGCGGCACACACAGCAGTGTTATTCTAGTAGTAGAAGCGTTGGGCCAGTAACCGGAAGTTGCTGCGACATCCCGCGAGCTGACAAGGTAAAGATTGTTGTTCCTGCCCCTGAGCAAGACAGTTTAACCACTGTTCCCCCGCACCTCTCTGATTCAGAAGGGGTGGTTTAAATGCGGAAGACACATTTTCAGTTGACAATGACTAGGTATCCCCTTTCCTCATTCTTGGTTATTATCTACATAAAAACACATTCAATATGAATTATGCAACCGATTGAAGGAAAAAAATAGCCCGTGTTTGTCGAACAATGATTAATCGAACAAAAAAGGCCGATGTTCCAAGGCAACTGGGTCACGTGAACATATCAAGAGAGAGAAACAGACCAGAGGACAAATAGCACTGCAGGCTTCAATAACTAAAACATCTGCAAAAAGACCATTAAAACTAGATACCCGTAACATGCAGACTCACTGCAGAAACAGAATATATTCTGGGCCGCCACTGACACCATTCTGATACATCTGCCCTTCTTTGACACTGTGCTACAAACCTCCAAACAGCTTCAACGCTATACAACACTCCTTCTGTGCCTCCAAATGCTTTTAAATGCTAGTAAAAACTAAGCGCATGCTCTTCAACTGATCGCTGCCCCACCTCCCCCCGACTAGCATCACTACTCTGGACGTTCTGACTAGAATATGTGGACAACTACAAATACCTAGGAGTCTGTTAGACTGTAAAACTGTCCTTCCACTCACATTAAGATCTCCAATCAAAAATTAAATCTAGAATCTGCTTCCTATTTCGCAAACAAAAGCCTCCTTCACTCATGCTGCCAAACGTACCCTCGTAAAACGGACTATCCTACCGATCCTTAACTCGGCGATGTCATTTACAAAATAGCCCCAACACTCTACTTAGTAAATTGGATGTAGTCTATCACAGTGCCAACCGTTTTGTCACCAAAGCCCCATACACTTACCACCACTGCGACCTGGCCCTCACTACATATCTGTCGCCAAACCCACTGGCTCCAGGTCATCTACAAGTCTCTGCTAGGTAAAGTCCCGCCTTATCTCAGCTACTGGTCACCATAGCAACACCCACCCTAGCACTCACTCCAGCAGTTATTATTGCACTGGTCATCCCCAAAGCCAAACACTTACTTTGGTCGCCTTCCTTCCAGTTCTCTGCTGCCAATGACTGGAACGAATTGCAAAAATCTCTGAAACTGGAGTCTTATATCTCCCTCAGTAACTTTAAGCATCAGCTGTCAGATCAGCTTACCAATCACTGTACCTGTACACAGCCAGTCTGTAAGTAGCCACACCCAACTACCTCATCCCCATTATTATTACTTATCCTCTTGCTCTTTTGCAACCCGTATCTCTACTTGCACATCATCTGCACATCTATCACTCCAGTATTAATGCTAAATTGTAATTATTTGCCTCTATGGCCTATTTATTGCCTACCTCCTACTCTTCTACATTTGCACATAGATTTTCTATTTTTCTTTTCTATTGTGTTATTGACTGTATGTTTGGTTATTGAACTCTGAGTTGTTGTTTTGTCACACTGCTTTGCTTATCTTGCCAGTCGCAGTTGTAAAGAGAACTTGTTCTCAACTTGCCTTCCTGGTTAAATAAAGGTGAAAAAAATAAAAAATAAATCGAAAATCATTTTTCTGTAAAAAAAAATTGTGTACACTTAACTACTAAAACCACATATAACGTATGTAGAACAGATAATAGAGCTATATATTTTAAAATAAGATTGTCTTTGAAAACTACATTCACTAAACAAACACTAGACATCTGGAGAATCTAACATACACCAAACAAACACTAGACAGTCTGGAGAATCTAACATTCACTAAACAAACACTAAACAGTTCTGGGAAAATCTAACATTCCTAAATGTCACTGCAATAAGAAGCACTTTTATCAACGTCGACTGTCCTCCAAAAGCTCTTAGCTTCAGTTTGCTCCTTCAAGTCAACCCTGTTAGAGAGTGCAGTGTTCCCTTCCCTATAAACCATACCAGAGGGGACACGATAAAGAACTTTTGAATGGATGTTTAGACCTTACTAATCTCTCGTGAACAGAGCAAAACATAAATGGTACCAGGGCCAGCATCTGACCAAATTACGCAATATTGTTGTCCGGGTTAATTGAGATAAATTGAACCATTCCAAAATATGATGTTCTATGCACCAACTATGTAAACCAGACACAGAGTGTTTGTGAAACTACAACTAACAACGAGGAACAACAAAGCACACACAATTAATGCAGTATCTCCTTCAGAATATGCACTGTGGACAGACATGGGCTACAAAGCACAGCTCTACTTTAATATCCATCATTAACAGAGAGATGAGAGTAAAGAGCAACTTACTCTAATTCAAGCTCCATTATAGGCCTCAAGATTGAAGTCCACACTGTATGCCATCCTCCTGGTCTTCACTCTGCGTGGCCACACCTGTCATGTATCATGGACTTACCTTTTTCCAATCACCGACAGAAGCATGAGGGAGCCCACCAAGAGAGAGGATTGGTGGAACAAGGTACTGTTGTTTTATATACTGTAGTTAGTGCATCGTCCCAGTCATGTCCTCCAGTTCCCAGGAGAGAAACTATTTAGGAGCTTCTTAGTGGTGGGGTTTAGGTTAGATTAGGACTTCCTCTGACCAACTTACACTCGCAACTCATTATCTACCAAACCGAAAAGATACTGAAGAAAAGACTACGGAAGGGTTGTTTTCACAAATCATAAGAAGACAATACAGCGAAGCGTCCCTCCCACAGACCACTAGTTTACTCCTTCCTCCCTCCTCCCAAAGACCCTTATCACAGCAATGTGCCATGTTCACATGTTATCAGGAACTTCTTCAACAGGAATTGAGAGGAACTTGTGGAGGTTAAAGAAAATAAAAACTATCAAGAACTGACCATCCATGATATCAAAATTATTGTTGTAAGCATGCATTGTTTACATTTACTTAATTTACAGACAGAGTAAAACAAGCTTTCGGGTTCTGACGGGGTACTACAGTTGAGCTAAGCCCATGAGGCATTTAAGTTCTATTCTTCAAAAATGTATGTAGCAATCGCTTACTGCTCCTTTAAAGCTCCCTCTTGGATCTAGTTGAGTTAATTTTACTAAAGAAAAACAACAATACAATATTTATATTTTTAATAACTAGTTTCTGGAATACCTTTAGGATTTTATATAAAGCTATTCAACAAAATGTATTAAATAAATTAATCCAGAGCTTCAAGTGTTTGACAGCGGTGGAGGCTGGTGGGAGGAGCTATAGGATGACGGCTCATTGTAATGGCTGGAATGGAATCATTGAATCGGTATGAAAAATACGGAAACCTCATGTTTGACTCCGTTCCAAGAATTCCATTCCAGCCATTACACAGAGCCCGAATTCCCATAGCTGTTCCCAACAGCCTCCACTGATTAACAGCTGAGAATTGATGCGATGTGTGTGTTCCATTTCCACAGGTTTCCAGATGGAAACACAATAGAACCAACAACACCAGTCAGTACACTAAACTTCTGAATCATTATTCGACTTAGCAAAGCTGCATATGTATTGTAACTGTAAAAAGTAACTTCAAATTGAATAGTTTGATGCATAAGACTTGCATTATCGATGTATGTTTTAACCCTCACCATTTTTGAAGACTTAATTTTTGAAGACTGCCATTGCACAGCCCCAAACCACCAATCAAACGGAAGAGATTCTGCCTGTTTGTTCTCACCTACGGCGCATGGAACTCTCAGCTCAGCAACTTTCAGCTCGAGCGGCTTTCTCTGGCGCAGACTCAACCAATGAAATACATTCTCCTCATTACAGCAGGAATCCCTTATGTGTGCTTCTGCTGTCCTCTAGTGGTAAACCTACATTATGAATGGAGTTTAGTGGAATATAATAGCAGTTGTTTGAGACGATATTAGTTAGAGAATCTAAAATATTGAAGTGAAAAACAGTGATATGCAGACGTCACAACAACACCAATAAATGTTTTCTATTTGGTGTCAATATGCAATGTTTTCATGTCCAAAGCACATTACACAGCCTGTGTCCCAATCAAAAGGCAGCATCCTTGCTGATTGGGAGGCCAGGGAGGCTGCTGGGGGAAGAACGGACCATAATAATGGCTGGAACGGAGCAAATGGAATGGCATCAAACACATTGAAACCATGTGTTTGATGTATTTGATACCATTCCACCTATTCTGCTCCAGCCATTACCACGAGCCTGTCCTCCCCAATTAAGTGCCACCAACCTCCTGTGGATGCCACCATCATAGCCTATGGAAGGTGGTTGTTCCTAGGGGTATCATTGCAAATACTGCCTTAATGATGAGCTATAGCCTTGACAATAAAGATGAATGATATATTATACACTATAGTCAGAATTACTTTTTATCTTGCTCTCTTCCACACCACAATGTCAGCCAGTAGGCTACATAAGCCTATCTATTATTCTCAAAGCGTGTGAAAATGAATAGTTGATAACAAGTTAATAAAGATACAAGCCATTGTGTACACAATGGGGTGTGTGTAAAGGACACAGACACATGAGAGAGGATAGATGCTTATTTATTTTGTACAAACCCTTTGAAAATGTGTGATAATGTGACAATAGTGAACACTACGGTCAAAAGGTCACTGTGAGAGTGGCAGTATGCCCATTTATTTGAAGCAATTATTAGTCCTATGAAGAAAAAAATCCTAGAGATGACGTGGTCATGGTCGGGGGCGGTTCTTTAACTTTTCGGGAAATGAGAGTGAAACAACACCAAAGACCTGCACCTTCACAAATGAGACCTGCGCATAGTCATTGTCTAGCTGAAGTTGGGAAATATTAATCGGCATAAAAAAAAAATATATATAAAATGGAATCTGGTGCCTATGGGGCCTCGCTGGCCGGAGGTGCCTTCGATTTTATGACTTTATTAAACAACCTCCAACCATAGTCCGCATCTTGAGCTGGGTGAGTGATTTACTCTAGGTTGACAGACAGTGTGTTATTTTAGGAAACTTTTGAAGTAGCTAACGTTAGCTAGCTAGCAACCATAGCTAGCTGTCTGTTTAACTACAGTACACATCACAGTTGTATTGTCTTTTTATGGAAAAGCTTTGCGCATCAAGGCAAGAAGACAACATGAAAGAGTTGTTGACCTGTTTTCTAGTTTGTGATGTTGTTGCAGTTGTGGAAAAGTTGCGAATGACACTTGGCTAATGCTAGCTAATAGACTATCCAGCTGTGTACTAGTAGGGAACTTTTCCTCGTGACCAGTTTAGCTGTGTCAACCAAACTAAGCGTTTTGCCAACTGTTGATGATGGTAGTTGTAAGCCTGCCAACGGCCAGCTTTTGAGCTACAGATGTTAGTAGCTTGCTGCTGTAACGTTAGCTCGCTGGCATGACGTGGAAGAGGTTTGTTTAGCTATTATCTGATTAACTGTCAGTCTGACAGATCCACCACACCACGGCATCTCATCAACTTCCGTACCCCTGTAAACGTTCTGCAAGGATAGCTGTGATGACAATTTGTTTGCATGCAACTATCTATATTATTATAAGATAGACAATATGTTAGTTTAATGGAAAAACATGTTCATTGATGTTGCATTACACTTCAATGTCAAGAAGAGATGGATCTAGGATGCACTGAGCTAGCTAACCAAAAGCTGAAGCTCTTATGGAAAAGTCCCATTGGATACCAATCGGGAATCATCATGGGATACAGGTCATGGGCCCCAGTTTGGTTGTTTTCACTTAAAAACCCAATGGTGTGACCGCGGAGCAAGCTCAACGCAACTTGCAACTGCTCAGTTCACTTGCCCCAGGCAACCCAAAAAATACCCAGATAAAAGATACATTTATTTTTCATCTCTTTGTGTTTCACAATTTTCCTTCAATTCGCAAGTGGCTGATGTGTCTCACCGGAGAAAGCATCCGATCGAGTGAAACAGTGCTCTGTCTCCTGTATGTGTAGCCTATCTATCTGATGCTGTCTGGTCAAAAGGAGCATGACATTGTTGCCGCCTGTAGCATTGAATGCAAGGGAAGCCAGCAAGCATTTGGTTTCCCTTATAAAAATAAAATAATAGCCAACAGCGTTGAGCTAAACTGAGTGAGCCACACATTTTACCACGCACTGCTATAGCTGTCCAAAGGGTTCCAATGGGAATTCCAATAGAATGCACATTTTGTGGTTGATGGAGTAGTGGGTGGGTGTGGCTGTCCACATCCATTACAGGTCGGCTGTCCACATCCACTACAGGTCGGCTTCATAAGGCTGTCCACATCCACTACGGTCGGCTTCATAAGGCTGTCCACATCCACTACGGTCGGCTTCATAAGACTGTCCACATCCACACAGGTCGGCTTTATAAGGCTGTCCACATCCACTACAGGTCGGCTTCATAAGGCTGTCACATCCACTACAGGTCGGCTCATAAGGCTGTCCACATCCACTACAGGTCGGCTCATAAGCTGTCCACATCCACTACAGGTCGGCTTCATAAGGCTGTCCACATCCACTACGGTCGGCTTCATAAGCTGTCCACATCCACTAGGGTCGGCTTCATAAGGCTGTCCACATCCACTACGGTCGGCTTCATAAGACTGTCCACATCCACACGGGTCGGCTCATAAGGCTGTCCACATCCACTACAGGTCGGCTTCATAGGTGCCACATCCACTACAGTCGCTTCATAAGGCTGTCCACATCCACTACAGGTCGGCTTCATAGGTGTCCACATCACTACAGGTCGGCTTCATAAGGCTGTCCACATCCACTACAGGTCGGCTTCATAAGGCTGTCCACATCCACTACAGGTCGGCTTCATAAGGCTGTCCACATCCACTACAGGTCGGCTTCATAAGGCTGTCCACATCCACTACAGGTCGGCTTCATAAGGCTGTCCACATCCACTACAGGTCGGCTCATAAGCTGTCCACATCCACTACAGGTCGGCTTCATAAGGCTGTCCACATCCACTACAGGTCGGCTTCATAAGGCTGTCCACATCCACTACAGGTCGGCTTCATAAGGCTGTCCACATCCACTACGGTCGGCTTCATAAGCTGTCCACATCCACTACAGGTCGGCTTCATAAGGCTGTCCACATCCACTACGGGTCGGCTTCATAAGGCTGTCCACATCCACTACGGGTCGGCTTCATAAGGCTGTCCACATCCACTACGGGTCGGCTTCATAAGGCTGTCCACATCCACTACAGGTCGGCTTCATAAGGCTGTCCACATCCACTACGGGTCGGCTTCATAAGGCTGTCCACATCCACTACGGGTCGGCTGTCCACATCCACTACAGGTCGGCTTCATAAGGCTGTCCACATCCACTACAGGTCGGCTTCATAAGGCTGTCCACATCCACTACGGTCGGTGTCCACATCCACTACGGGTCGCTTCATAAGGCTGTCCACATCCACTACGGTCAACCCCTGAAATCATACCAAACACACACAATGGCTTGAAAGTGAAGCATTTCACTGTACTTGTGCATGTGACAATAAAACTTGAACACACTTTTTTTTCCCAGGACATACTGTATGTCCTCATGTGATTGGTTACAGGTTGTCTAACACTGTGCTACACCTAGTCTTGTATGATAACAGGCCTATGTGATAAGTCTTATATGATAACAGTCTTATATTATAAGTCTTATATGATAACAGGCCTATGTGACGGACCCCAGGGTGTTCTAACAGACAAGTTGTTGTCTCTTCAGCTCTTTTCCATAGTGGTGTTTGCCACCATCACTGGAGAAGGCTATGTCAACCCTCCACAGCATCAAGACACCAAATGCATGTTCAACGGGAATGACAGCGCATGCGGCTTCGGAGTGGGTATCGGAATTTTGGCCTTTCTCGCCTGCGTCATCTTCATCGTACTGGACGCCTACTTCCCTCAGATCGCAACGCCAAAGAGAGGAAGAACATTGTCACTGGCGACTTGGTCTTCTCTGGTGAGGGGAAAACATTTTTTGTGATACTTCCGATGATAAATCTGTAAGGCTGTAGTTTGGCACCCAGAACTGACACTTATGGTCAGACTTTTCAAAGATAATCTTGGCAACACTTCCTATGAATAGCCTAGCTTCCTTACAATGCATTACAAGCAGGTTTATAATGCCTAATGCCATGCACAATTCACTATACTTAACGACATAGTACTAAAGGTGCACTGCTTATAAACATCTATAACTACACTCATAGTGTAGTTGCTCATATGTCGTTATGAGGGCACTTATAATGCATTATGAAGAGTATAATGCATTATGAAGAGGGAATTT
>NW_019943269.1:120420-140331 GCF_002910315.2 Salvelinus sp. IW2-2015 | reverse complement strand
GAGTTATTCATTATGCGAAAAGTTTCGAAAACGTTAATAAAATATTTCCAAAATGAATGTCTAGTTAATTCTAAACAGTTTGAATACATTTTGTAAGTCAATGTAACATTCTAATTGCAATCCTGCATTACAGTGGTGCACAACTGAAATGCATTGGCACATCACTAAAGAATAAAATGAAGTGAATATATCATTCATAATAAACTGTCTGTCTTTCACAGCAGGAATCCCTTATGTGTGCTTCTGCTGTCCTCTAGTGGTAAACCTACATATGAATGGAGTTTAGTGGAATATAATAGCAGTTGTTTGAGACGATATTAGTTAGAGAATCTAAAATATTGAAGTGAATAACAGTGATATGCAGACGTCACAACAACACCAATAAATGTTTTCTATTTGGTGGTCAATATGCAATGTTTTCATGTCCAAAGCACATTACACAGCCTGTGTCCCAATCAAAAGCAGGCATCCTTGCTTTGAGAGGCCAGTGGAGCTGCTGCTGGGAAGAACGGACCATAATAATGGCTGGAACGGAGCAAATGGAATGGCATCAAACACATTGAAACCATGTTTGATGTATTTGATACCATTCCACCTATTCTGCTCCAGCCATTACCACGAGCCTGTCCTCCCCAATTAAGGTGCCACCAACCTCCTGTGGATGCCACCATCATAGCCTATGGAAGGTGGTTGTTCCTAGGGGTATCATTGCAAATACTGCCTTAATGATGAGCTATAGCCTTGACAATAAAGATGATGATATATTAACACTATAGTCAGAATTACTTTTTATCTGCTCTCTTCCACACCACAATGTCAGCCAGTAGGCTACATAAGCCTATCTATTATTCTCAAAGCGTGTGAAAAGAATAGTTGATAACAAGTTAATAAAGATACAAGCCATTGTGTACACAATGGGGTGTGTGTAAAGGACACAGACACATAGAGAGAGGATAGCTTATTTATTTTGTACAAACCCTTTGAAAATGTGTGATAATGTGACAATAGTGAACACTACGGTCAAAAGGTCACTGTGAGAGTGGCAGATGCCGGAGGAAATGTTACCATAAACTTGACTTTCCCTCTGTCTGTCAGGAGTGTGGACGTTGTTTTGGTTCATCTGCTTCTGTGTCCTGGCCAATCAGTGGTCTCACACCACCGAAACAGCGGCCATCTCTGCCGATGCCGCCCGAGCCGTAGTGGCCTTCTCCTTCTTCTCCATTGTCACTTGGGTGAGTCAGTCTTTCTCTCTCTCTCTCTTTTTGTGTCTGTCTCTTTCTCTCAACTGGCATGTTACTATGTGAAACTGCTAGCTGCAGCTGGTCTTAGCGGTCGACAGTGAATTCTCACCCGCTAGTAATTAATGCTGATTGTTAGGGTTCTGACTCGCTACAGGCTGTCAAGCAAGAACAAGGCAGATGAGTCCATATCCAGAGCTTTATTATCTCTTGGTCACCACCACACCGCTACACACACACACACACACAACATAGAAGTTATCTTTGTGGTTCTATAAGGAAAGGAGAAAACATGTACATATTAACAGTGATAATGCAGCTATATAATTGGAACTGTACATAGCTTAAATGCTGTAGCATAGCATTTCAGACACATATTCCCATAGAACTACGGACGGGGAGAGGCTAATCACTGATGAGGCTGCCAGTCAGGATTCATGGCTCTGTCTCTTGTCCAGCTAGAGATCTTATAAATCAAGTGTYCCAGTGCACCAGGCATTCTAGAATCTTCTACTTATCTTACACACAACACTCTCTGGCAGTAYTTGTAACATGCACATAATGCTCTACATCTGCATTGCTTGCTGTTTGGGGTTTTAGGCTGGGTTTCTGTATAAGCACTTTGTGACACGTGTTATGGGATTTTTWAAAACGTATTGACCAATATTTCCTCTCACAGGCTCTATTGACCTCATTTGCTTATACAAGATACCGCCAAGGAGTGAGTGACATTGACCAGGGCTACACAGACCCAGCCAATGACTACAGCACCCCTTACCCATCTACCTCCGCCTATCCCCCGTACCCCACCAGTGGGCCAGAGGGCTACCAGCAGTCCCCTTTCACCCCCCAAAACCAAGAGCAACCAGCACCATATCAGCCCCCGTCGTACTGAGGGACTGGACCATTGACCAGATTTGGGGGGAGGATGTTTTTTTGTTTTTAAGTTGCCATTGGTGCCTGTAGCCTGGTCCCAGATCTGTTTGTGCTGTCTTGCCAACTCCTACAGTCATTGTCATGCCAACACAAAAAAGATCTGACCAGGCTATGGTGCTTCAGCTATGTGGACTGATCTCAGCACTCCACTGGTCCTCTCCTTTTACCTAACTGTTTGAGTCATAGCTGGTGTTGCGCTTACATAWTGAAGGGTGTGTTGACATGATTTAAGTTGGTATTCATATTGTAGTTTAGATTKTGAATGGATATTTTGCTGCATTTTTATACATACAACTAGAGGGCCTGAGCTGAGCTTCAGGTAGAATCTAWGGAAAACTGTTACTAGGGTAAAACCTAGAATGCCATGGAAAAATATGAGATTGAGTGCCATCACCACTTGAGGTAACTGCCATATGTTATGTTTCTGTTGTTCTCTGTACGGTGTGTCTTGTAACATATGTAATGCAGTTATGTGGACACTGAAGTTCAGATCAAACCACTAAAACATATGTCGCTGGGAACATTGCTTTGTATTGCAACTAATGAGGCTATGCTATGTTATGGACACAAACTGTATTTTTCTATGCTGCCTAATCCAGTTATATGGTAAAGTGCATATACAAATACCTTTTGATAATTTCAATGTATTTCAACGTTATAGCAAGCCCAGGATATCAGAACTTATTGCCATATATCTAGAAATCAAATGTATTGCTAAATTATTGACAAACGAAGACTGTTTTTGTTTTTCTCTGCAAACCCATACTTTTATTTGTCCCAATAATGGGTGCACTGTCTGAAAAATGCTAMCCTTAACGACTACTGTATATCAGTGCTTTTAAAAACCACCACTGAACTCACTAAGAGCCTATTTCCCATGCCCAGTTTAAACCTACTCCTGGACTGGAAATACGAAGCTTAATGGAAAGTTCCCATTGCAAGTAGATTTTCGTCCGGAATAGGTTTATTAATCTTGGTCTGGGAAACCAGCCTACATTTTGGGGGGTAAATTGGATAACACGTTATCTTTTTTGTCATGTGAATGTCATTTCTAGTACATGCTCCCAGGTCATGTTAACCCTTTCTTCAATTTTTTATTGTAGTTTCAAACGAGTCTGTAATATATTTGGTAAACGAGGGTGTGTGTTGTTTAGTATCAGGAAGGCCCTCTCCTCAACTTGTTTGTCTCCTACCTTCATCTATTCCGAACGTGCCTTGGAAAGGTTTTATTCAGTTCTGGAGTGTTCTTGTCCCCGACACACACCTTTTCAAGACAACTCATATCAGAATTCTCATAGATGAGTTTAACAAAATACCATCTAGTAGGTAATATATACAGTATATTGAATTGTAATGGTATTCCATTGAAAGAAAATGAGTAGGCGCCAGTACGTTGCAATAAACTTTAGTGAACTATAACAGAAATATTTACACAATACATATGGGAGCAGTCAGATACTACATTAGGACGCACAACTGCAACGTGTTTCGACTACTAGTCTTCCTCAGGCAGCGTTGTGATATTAAATTGAAAATTGTTTTGTAAATGACCTAGCCTTTTAATCCTCCTGGGCATGACAATGCCTTCCATACAGTACCAGACTAAGAACCTTCACCAAAAACAACATATGGTCCTGCCTTTGTTCTTGGTTTATCTTTGGTACAAGCTCATTTATTTACGTTCTCTCTGATGAACTGATCTCACCACTTATTATGCTCTCTGTCTTGGGTTTCAAGATTGCACTGAGAGACTTTCAGTCTGTTGCACAAAGTGCCTTATAAAAGCCTACTACACCACCGCCGAACCTTTGTCAAAATAAAGGCTTTTCCTGTTTGGAGACTGTCCTTTTTTTTTTAAAAGAAGGGTGTATTCCAAAGGCAAATATTTGAGCAGCCGCTAAGGAGGGAGAGTAAAGGAGCTGGTTAAAAGGTAGATAATACATTTTACAACTAGAACTAGTAAGGCTATTTGTGCTCTCTGGGAGTGCCCCTGTGTGTCACCTCTAGTTATTATGTTTCACATTGGACGCGGAGCTTACTGAAAACTCGACACTGACATTGTGCAACATAAACATCACATGACTCTTGTCAATTTTTCAATCTATGCCAATGCCAGGAACCTTTCACTACTAACAGTGTGTGGTATTTGAAGTCTAGCACCGTCACTGCTATCATGGACATGAGCTTGTTCGACATTCGGCGACTAAAATTACCGACTGACTGATCTACAAGAAACCTTGCATCATAAATAATACTGATCAGTCAGTCACACTTTACCCTGATACATTATGTTTTTTGATCCTCTCGAACGCGGCCAATGACTTTAGATGTTCTGTTGCACCTGCATTGCAATGAAAGTCACATTGTGGCATATTAGTTACGTTTCAAGTTGCAGACAACTGAAACACTTTCATCCACAGTTTACGCTAGCAGCGCATAGTAATCCAGAATGCTTTTCAATTCGTAGGCTAGGTACATTTCGTTGCCTGGCGGGACTTATTTTATACTGTCACTGAACAAGGAAGTAGCCCATGGTTTCCCTAATGATGCAAACGATGGAGACTAAACACTGTAGCCTAGATTTAAACGAAGCTGTGTTGTCGCCAATCAAACCATTATCGGACTGTTATTTGGCGCCATATCACTTGTAGTGAGTATCGTTCTAACATTATTTTAACGCCTGCGCATCCATGAAGCTTCGTGTCGCCTTTATTTAATATTATCCGACAATTCCAGAGCATATCCTAGTTAAACGGGAGCACTCATATGTTGTCACATGTACTCCCCTTTTCATGTTCGAATTAGGCCTACTCATAATCTGTCATAGTGTGGTGATGGGGCTCGAGTTGGCATGTTTAAAATGCACTATATAATACATAAAAGTATGTGGACACCTTCAAATTAGTGGATTCGGCTATTTCAGCCACACCCGCTGCTGACAGGAGTATAACATTGGCAGTTGATTGGCTTACTGAAGAGCTCAGGTACTTTCAACGTGCACCGTCTAGGATGCAACCTTTCCAACAAGTCAGTTGTCAAATTTCTGCCCTGTTAGAGCGGCCCTGTCAACTGTAAGTGCTGTTACTGTGAAGTGGAAACATCTAGGAGCACGGCTCAGCCGAAAGCACGTAGCGTGTAAAAAATAGTCTGTCCTGGTTGCAAAACTCCACACCAAGTTCCAAACTGCCTATGAAAGCAATGTCAGCACAATAACTGTTAGTCGGGAGCTTCATGGAATGGGATTCCATGGCCGAGCAGCCGCACACAAGCCTATGATCACCATGTGCAATGCAAGTGTCAGCTGGAGTGGTGTTAAGCTCACCGCCATTAGACGCTTCGCCATCTGGCAGTCAGAAGGACAAATCTGAGTCAGGAGAACACTAACCCAACCCTAATTGAAACACCTTTGGATGAATTGGTACTCTGACTGCGAGCCAGGCCTAAGTGCCCGACCTCACTAATGCTCTTGTGGGTGAATGGAAGCAAGTCCCCGCAGCAATGTTCCAACATCTAGTGGAAAGCTTCCCAGAAGAATGGAGGCTGTTATAACAGCAAAGGGGTGACATACAGGCGCAATGCCAGTGGAAGTCTGCCAGTCTAACACTGCTCTAAAACCCATTATAAACCAACCACATGATCACACAGTACTGTAGTAGAACCAGTATCTATCTTGTCATTTATAACTGCAGGAATGTAAAAGACAAGGTCATACATCAGTAGGAAGATAGACCTACTTTGAATAGTGAATGCTTGTATGTGAATATTGTCATTCAACACCATTTATCTACAGCAGAACATATTCAAAACAATTTAAATGCATAAACTATGGAAATCAAAAATAACTTGACAACTAGGATTAGAGACCTATTAAGTGACCTTAACCTGTCACCTAGTTGTCTCTAGACAGATGGGATGCCCTCCACAATGTTGCTACCCGAGGTTAATCACCTAGCAACATTGTCAAGAGGTTCAGATCTCTTGGCCTAACAGCTAAATTATTGAGTAGCTGGACCCGAGTTTGAGACCCGGTCAGGGCTACCCCTGAATTTGCTACCAGCAGGTACCATCACATGGTATGCTCAGTTGAAAGGCAGAAAACAGTTAGTCTATGCTCATTCTGCAACCCCTGCCCAACAGCTGTCACAGTGAACCATTTATTGTCTTGACACACGTGTCCTTTAATGACATATAACCTTTGTAGCGCCAAAGTCCATTATATGGCTGTTGAAGACCGTTTCTGCAGATGTTGCCTTTCTTTGAAAATTTGCTAAGAGACAGTGGTTTACCATTAGAACCGATATCTGCATGTAACTAACTTTCTCCTTGCGTTTATCCTGACATGGGTGAAATTCTCAAATTCATATTTATTTAAAAGTAACTGTCCACTGAAAATCACTTTTAAAAGTTCATATTCTGTTACCTCATACCCAAATAATGTTGTTGACTCATCTATACTTGTATTTGTGGCCAAAGCATAAATTGGAGAAGAAAAAAAAAATATATATATATACCCACCTCAAACAGATTGTTTCAGATATGCTGGCTATATCCTCATAGAGGGTAATGTAGCTGGCCAATAAGCAGTCTACTCGTGTGAATTTTTTAATGACCAACATACACCCACACATTCTGTTGTTGAGGTACGCCCCCACCATTCAAAAACAGAAAATATGCTTTTTAACATACTTATTAAAATGGAAAAACAATTTTACTCATACGTAATTAATTATAGGTCAAATTTAATAGACATCTAGACACAATGAGCAATTACATTAAAGTGCATTGTAGTGCAGGAAACATATCACAAAGTCTTTAAATGACAAAGACCATTCAAATGGATGATCAGAGTGGGTGGATAACAAAGTAGACCTATTATAATGATGAAAACAAAACATGTTATAGTCCATGCATTTCAGACTTCCACCGTGGTTTTACCAGTCAACACTCCGCAGGTAACCTATTTGAATAATATAGCCTGCTCCCAGGTCTGTTTGTATGTCTTGCTAACTGCTATTGTCATTGTCTTGGTAGCACGAACAGATTAGGGCGAGGCTACTTGAATACACCACCATCATGACATGCTGTAATTGCATTTCAGACACACCTTGGTGTGTTCTCGGGTCTAAAGTTGTCATAGTGATAGGAGATTGTCTTTATAGTAATGGCTGATACTAAATCAGTGAATTTTGAAACTTGACCTTTGTGCATGTGTGCTCTGCAAGCATAGGTAAAGTCAAAGATTGTGCTTCTAGTCTGGCCTCGTTCATACTGTCTGTTCTGTAGCCTCTAGTCTGGCTCGTCCCATACTGTTTGTTCTGTAGCCTCTAGTCTGGCCTCGTCCATACTATCTGTTCTGTAGCTCTAGTCTGGCCTCGTCCATACTGTCTGTTCTGTAGCCTCTAGTCTGGGCTCATCATACTGTCTGTTCTGTAGTCTGTAGCCTCGTTCCATACTGTCTGTTCTGTAGCCTTAGTCTGGCCTCGTCCCATACTGTCTGTTCTGTAGTCTGTAGCCTCGTTCCATACTGTATGTCTATAGCCAACTCTTTAGCCTATCATTCGTTGTCATGTTGAAAAGTTGAACGATATAAACTTTTTCAGCAGAACATACAGTATGGAACGGGCCAGACTACATGCCACAGAACATACAGTATGGAACGAGGCCAGGCCACAGAACATACAGTATGGAGCGAGGCCAGGCTACAGAACATACAGTATGGAACGAGGCCAGGCTACAGAACATACAGTATGGAACGAGGCCAGGCTACAGAACATACAGTATGGAGCGAGGCCAGGCTACAGAACATACAGTAATGGAACAAGGCAGGCTACAGAACATACAGTATGGAACGAGGCCAGGCTACATGCCACAGAACATACAGTATGGAACGAGGCCAGGCTACAGAACATACAGTATGGAACGAGGCCAGGCTACAGAACATACAGTATGGAACGAGGCCAGACTGCATGCCACAGAACATACAGTATGGAACGAGGCCAGGCTACAGAACATACGTATGAACGAGGCCAGACTACATGCCAGAACATACAGTATGGAACGAGGCCAGGCTACAGTATGATACAGTATGGAAGAGGCCAGAACTACATGCCACAGAACATACAGTATGGAGCGTGGCAGGCTACAGAACATACAGTATGGAACAAGGCCAGACTAGAGGAACAATATGTTGACTTTACCTAGGCGTGCAGTCCACACATGCACAAATGTCAAGCAAGACAAGAGTGGTGGAAGAGTAGTTGTGTCAATTACCTTGCTAGGTTTCCCCTTTGGACTTGCGGTGGTTAATCAATACTAATCCCCCAAGTCTAGTTAAAGTTCACTACCGTTGTTGTTACCCTTAGTCACGGTTGCACAGCCAATCCCTTTCAGCTGATAAGTAAGGAGTTCACTGCTCAGCATTCAATAACTCTAGGGCAACGGAAGAGTGTAGCTGGTCCATTGGTGCGGTTGTGGAATTGAGATGACAGTCGGACAGCATTCAGGAAGGAGGAGGAGAAGAAAGGGTAACTCCATACTACTATACTATCAGTGACGCAGATCCTGCATGGACTCTGTGATTTGAGGAGTTTGTTGTGAGGTACTATATGGAGAAGAGGTACTTGGTCCCAGATCAGTTTGTGCGTGCTTGCCTATACCTCACTACTCCTATGTATGGCATGACAACGACCATAGGATTTGCTGTAGAGCCCGAACAGATCTGGGACCTGGCTAGAGGAGAGACATGTTGGAGATGTGTGTGATGTCTGTAGTGGTCTAGTTGGGATTCCATCCATCACAGATAGTTTACCCTGTAATTGATACCGTGGTGTTTGAGGACCTACATGCTCACACCTCAGGCACTTCTTAGTGTGGGTGCACAAACAACAATCTGTTTTCTGGTGATTTAGTTTCAACCAGCTGCTGTGTGCCTGTGTGTTAGACTAGCATGCAGAGAGGGAAGTCTGAGCAGAGGGCCTCAGGGTGTCATAATGGACTTCTGTTTGGCTGGGGGCCCCTGGCCACAGTCCTGGTATAAAAGAGTCTTTCAGCAGAAGAGGAGCTGCTGCTCCTGCTTTAGAGACATTATACCCTGGTCACAGGATGTGTCGCTCCTGGAACCGACTCAAAGCGAGGTCACAAAGATTCTTGAGGGTGCACATGTTGGTGTATTTCTGAGAGCGCTTTTAAAATAATTATTTCATTTGATGCCGATGCTGCCTTTCACCCCGATTCACACTTGCAATTTTTTAGTTAACATTTAGGTTTGCCTGGTTACTCAAACTCCTTGCTCCGGGCAAATTCTACGCCCACAAAACATTTGTTTCTTCTCCGCAATGAATCTGGATCTGAGTCCTCCATGACGGTTTCTAGAATGGAAAAAAATTCTAACAGTTCTGGTTGGTCCCAAAAACCAATGAGTTGAGCCAGAGTCAGAATATTTGAAAATTCGGCATTGGCTTTGCTACTCTGATTGGTTAGAGATGATCCAATCACTGATTACTATGTTTTGTACAATACCCATCATTTTGACCTCACCACAAATTACTTCAACGATGGCGGTTCAGACTGAAGTATGTATCAAACATAGAGAAGCGGAAGAATTCCGTTTGAATCATCAGCCAACATTAAGGCTACATTGAGTGTAGAATACATTTTTTTCAGATGTATGGCGACAGATACTATCAAAAAAAGCCACGATAATGCTGTGGCAAACAGTTTCTTATTTAGATGTACTAAAACGTAGGCAGGATTGCATTGCCTTATTCTGTCAGCTGTTAGCCAATCAACATCACTCGTGAGAGAGATAGCCATCTGGTAAGCAGCACACATGAGATTTGCTACTGAGATCCAAATCAATAATCCAAATCAAATTGTATTGGTCACATACACGTGTTTAGCAGATGTTATTGCGGGTGTAGCGAAATGCTTGTCTTAATAAAGACTACTCTACCTGTTCACCACTTGTTAGCTTAGCCAAATCCTAAAAGTAGGCTAGTTTTTGAAAACCTTCATCTGACTGAGAGTGTAGTTTTGAGTGACAAAGGTTGTGGGGTGGTTTCCGGCTGCCTAGTGCATCTTTTCCTGCTTTACCTGTTCGACACAAAATATTGTCCCATTTTATGTCACTGAATGTGCCACTCCCAGGCTCCACGTCGACACACTGCACACCTGTGGCCAGCTTCTATTGGTCTCACCTGCAGCTACCACTTCTTCCTCCTTCACAGCAGAACTGAGCTGTGGGATGCTCATTGCCTGTACATAGACATTCTCTCAGGATCTGCAAGCTAGTGTTCTTTCAGTGGTCTGCAATATGGACAGAGGTGAGCCTAAAGAAGAACATCCTTGTGAGCAGAGATTATATCATTATTTTCGATTTTTACAGGCAAGCTGGATCTGAATGAAGCTGGTGTGTATTGTATACTGTTGTCTGGTGTGAAATCTCACACATTATTTATTTGAATGTTTATGTACTGATTTGAGTTTCACTGATGCATTGATATTAGTCTCGTGAAAGACTTAACGCATGTTAAATCAAAACACCTAATCCGTGTGACATCTTCAAAGATTCTTAGCGGTTGTGGGGTTGTTATAGTGCCGTCAGATTCCAGAGCTGCTGTATTTCTCTCAAAATTGCACTGAGATACACATGATGATTGAGAGTCATGAGACTTGTGAAATATTCTATAGGATTGAGGCCAAAGTAATAACAACAATACATGGTTATCTAACTACTGATGTGAGTGTGTTGAGTGAGTGGGTGAGAAGGAGGCGAGGAGAGGAATCAAGGAAATACAATTGAGATTCTACCTGTGTACTGTAGCTGAGGAGGGCAGCCTGTCCTCAGAAATCAGATCTCTGACCCCTCCGTTCTCCTCTCCCTAACCTTTTCAGGTCCCTCCCCCATGCCTGTTTCTCCAGGCTACACCCAACTGGAGCAGAATGATCCGTCTATGAACCCCCTGCACATCTCAGTCGAGGACTTCCCATGTTGGCCTCCATGACCAACACCCCAGACCCCCGATTCCGCCTCAATTTGAGGGCCATCGTAGCCCTGGCCCTGGCCCTGGCCCTGGTCCTCCTCTACATGCACCTGAACCCGGGCCCTCTCTCGAGGCCCCCAGCTCCCGTAACTGGAAGTCTGGCCACACGGGGATGGGGTGGACGTGGCGGCCGACCGCTACAATGACACTTACCCGCTCAGACACCCCGAGCGGACGCCGCAGGGCACGCGCTACCGCATCGGGGTCATCGCCGACCTGGACACGGACTCGCGCAGCGACAAGAACCTGACGTGGTTCAGCTACATGCGCCGGGGCCACCTGCTGGTGTCGGAGAGTGGCACCAAGGTGGCCGTGGAATGGGATGCGGAGAGGGTCCTGCTGGAGAGCCACCTGGCGGAGAAGGGCCGGGGCATGGAGCTGTCAGAGCTGGTGGTGTTCAACGGGAAGCTGTACAGCGTGGACGACCGAACGGGCGTGGTCTACCACATCGACGGCAGCAAGGCTGTGCCCTGGGTCATCCTACCCGACGGGGACGGCTCCGTCTCCAAAGGTCAGTGAGGCTGATGAGCCAAATTCAAGTGCAGAATCGACCCCCCCCCCATTCTTCCTAGGCACTCCTGTAGATCTGAAAGGATTGAATAGGTATAAGTTATATGGTAATTGCTTCATCTTGCCTTCTAATAGGGTAGATTGAATTTTCACCATATTGCTGACACCTATTTAATCCTCTCAGATCTCCATAAGTGAATATGGAGTAGGGGTTAGGGATCGATTTGGGATTGTGTGAGTGTCTCACTGTAGACCAGGCAGGCAGATTTGGAACTTCATCTGTTTATTTACTCTAAGGGGTCTGTTGAAGAACCTCATCTGGGGTAGACCACAACCATGGCAATGGAATTTGTTGGATCTCATTCTCATTTGTAAACACTTGAGTGAACAAAACATTAAGAACACCTTCCTAATATTGAATTGCACCTTCTTTTGCCCTCAGAACAGCCTTAATTCATCGGGGCATWGACTCTACAAGTTGTTGAAAGCGTTCCACAGGGATGTTGGCCCATGTTGACTCCAATGCTTCCCACAGTTGTCAAGTTGGCTGGATGTCCTTTGGGTGGTGGACCATTATTGATCCACACTGGAAACTGTTGAGCATGGTGGAAAAACCCAGCAGCGTTGCAGTTCTTGACTCAAACCTGTGGCAACTACAACCATACCCTGTTCAAAGGCACTTAAATATTTTGTCTTGCCCATTCATGGCACACATACACAGTCCATGTCTCAAGGCTTAAACATCCTTCTTTACCCTGTCTCCTCCCCTTCAGCTACACTGATTGAAGTAGATTTAACAAGTGACATCAGTAAGGGATCATAGACTGACCAGGTGAAAGCTATCTCATGGAACAAGCAGGTGTTCCTAATGTTTTGTTCACTCAGTGTATGTGTYCTTAATAAGCCAAGTGAGAGAGTATATTTCTCTTAAATACTGTTTAACTCTATAGTGCATTCAAAAGGTCTGTACAGTAGTTTAGTGAATCATAAAATCTTGATGTGTGTCCCAATGACCCTCTTTCCCTCTGTCAGGGTTCAAGGCTGAGTGGCTAGCGGTAAAGGACGAGCACTTGTACGTGGGTGGCCTGGGGAAAGAGTGGACAACCACYACGGGGGAGGTGGTCAACAACAACCCTGAGTGGGTGAAGGTGGTGGGCCATCGGGGGGACGTGCAGCACCAGAACTGGGTCCCCAAGTACAACCTCCTGAGGTCCGCAGYTGGGATCGAACCTCCAGGTGAGAGCTGCAGGGTTRCAAATGCTAACYATGCTAACGCTAACTGCAAAGGCTATGCTGACTGTGTTGGCCTACCATATACAGTTAGAGTTATCCCTGCAAACTATTAGCATTCTTTATGATATTCAGATTCTCATGACATTCTCTCCCCAGGTTACCTGATYCACGAGTCGGCCGCGTGGAGCGACAGCCTGCAGCGCTGGTTCTTCCTCCCACGCCGCGCTAGCAAAGAGCGCTACGACGAGACGGCCGACGAGCGCCGCGCTGCCAACCTCGTCCTCAGCTGCTCGCCGGACTTCCAGGACGTCACTGTGAACCGGGTGGGCCCGCATAACCCCACTCACGGCTTCTCCTCCTTCAAGTTTGTCCCCAACACGRACGATCAGATCATCGTGGCTCTCAAGTCGGAGGAGGACGCTGGGAAAATCGCCTCGTACATAATGGCATTCACAYTGGACGGCCAGATCCTGTTACCTGAAACCAAGATAGGAGACGTGAAGTATGAGGGTCTGGAGTTCATTTAGGAAAACAAGGACATATAGTAGCTATGTGGAACATAGTTGTTGACATTCCACGCACTCMAAAGTKAACTTGCTGCTTGTTAATTGACTGTGAAGACGACACGCAGACCAATCGATCAATCACGGATCAGAAGCCATTTTGGTGTGACCTGAGGTTGAGCAGGGACGTGTTCATTAGGCATCAAACGGAAGAAAACAGACTGAAACAGGGAGGGGCTACCTGTCATTTCGTTTTATGTTGCAAAACATTTAAAATAATATTTTGTTGAATGAATCAACTCAAGGTTTCAGGGCCAAAGCATTCTGTTCAGTTAATGGGAGCTGAGAGTAGCGTAGGCTACCTGAACAAAGTCCTCAAGTTGAGGATGTCTCTTGATGGCCATCCTCTACCTAGGTCAACGGCTGTCTTCTAATGTAATGGAGACTTTGTAAGAATGAATGTACAAATAATCAATTCATCTTAAACTGTGATTTCACTCATAAAATGCAGATACTGTACATCCAGGAAATATGGATTGTTGTTTTTTCCTGTATAACACAGTTTCGTCTTTTTACTACTGAAATCATATACTTCAGGACACTATACCCTACGTCAGGGATCATCAACTAGTTTCAGCGGTGGAATGATTTTGTTTTTTTGAGCGGATGGTCGGCGGGCCGCAACATAATATACAATCATTTGTAGACTGGAAATTGACCACAAGCCCAAACAGATATATTTGACTAAAACGTCATTATTTCAACCTTGCTTACGTTTGTATACGACCGTGTCTCTCTTATATGTGTGGGAATACTTGGGAACAAGATTTCCCAAATTAAAATCACTTGGAGCTGATTTGCTGGTGTTTTTAGTCTATGTCCAACAATGAAATGCAAAATAAAACCTGCCCTACGTGACTCCATTGACCTTTATGAAAATATGTTTTTAAAGGAATATAGAACAAAAGCAGAATCTCACATCTTCCTGTTTTGTTTTACTGGTGTTTGTTGCGTAAAATCTATCTTGATACACCCTGAGTCTTTTATTGGGTGGGGTTGGAAAACATACAAATCAAGAGATATTAACCTCAAAGAAGATGACTATTTGTCTGCATTACGTAACTATCACATCAACTTTTAGGTTGGGTACCATGAATATACCTTGTTATTGATTAGCACATGTGTGTTATTATCATGTCATATGGATGTGCGCGTACAAAGCATTTGTCATTTGTTCAATGCTGTTTATTCTGAAGATTGATTGAACATAATACAAATGTATTAAATCATTTATCGTTTATGTTAGGATTTAGGGTTAGCCATTGTTTTTTCTTGTCAAAGGTTGATGAGGTTAGGCTTGAGGTTGAGGTTTAGGTTGAGTTGATAGCCTATCCTTGATCTTCTTGGTTTAGTCAGTCTTATCTATTGGGGATCAAGCTAAAACAATACAACAAAGCTGTGCAACCAGCCCTGTGAGGTCACACTACATTTAGAGAATCCAGTTGCAGATCGTGCAGTTTTGATTAGGTTTAGTAAATACTTTCACCCCTGTGACTATAAGCTGAGTTAAATAAAGGTTAATAAAAATGTAATATATATATAAGCAGTGTCATTTTACAAGGGTTTTAAAAGAACCACGAGGCGCGCGCCAACACACCAAGAGGTAAATATTTAAGAACTGAATGTCAAATGTCTCTGAAAATCCTAGCTGAACTATTGTCCTTAGTGCTGATATAAAATTGGTTTGCTTTATATTGGATTATATTGGATGTACTTGATTGTCTGTTGTACACAAATGTACTTTATGTACAGAAAATGGATTTTGTTCAACATAACAAAGTGTGCTGTGGTTTCTTATCAACACAATGTCTGGAGTGGGAAAAGCATGTTCACTAGATACAGTGATCCAGCATGGTCATTTTGTGTAGAATCCATGTTGCTACTTTTTTACAAATCACACAACATTTTAGTTGTAATTCATTTATTGCATCAGCTAAACCATTCATGGTGGTTGTTATTGTTGGGGAAGATGGTATAACAATATAGACATAAACTTTAGGCCAATGGTTTTACTTGGATGTGGGGAGATGGGCCTATATAGAAGACCCCTTTTGGCTCAAGAGCACCCCAGAGGCAAAAGTTAATATGGTTAATATCATTAGGTAAAAACACGTCGGCTAGACTGTAAGACCCCTCTATTGCTATCTGTTGTCAGTTTCCCAAGCTGGCTGGTGAAAATGCTGATGCCTTGAATCACTCCTCTGTGGCTGCTGTTGCTTCTCCATGTCCCTGGACTCTGCAACATGGAATCTATTCAGTGAGTTCCTGTAGCCTGGTTTGTACTGTCTAGTCAATCTTTGTGTTTCCTTGTCATGCCACATGCCATGGCCATACAACACAACAGATCTGGGACCAGGAAAAGTTCAGTTGGCCAACGACACAATGAAATCTGATATTTCCATTTCTCTATTCATCACCACTTAAGTAATGTTAATTGTCAATTACATTGTTAGTAGGACAATGACATGATTTATATTTTTGGAGTAGACTTTCCTATGACCAGGCATCAGCCAATCATGTGGTGTACTCCTCAAGCTCAAGTTCCACTCCAGCCTCAGACTATGTCAACTCATTCACAACACCAAACCACAATAGTGTGATTTACCAGACCAAGGAACCAACCCCATCAGTTGGTCAGCAAGAGTCTTTAGAACCACCGAGAATGTTCCAACTGTATTTCTTCCCCACTGCCAGTCTTCTCTCCAAAGCAGCCTCAGACAAAACCAGACCAACAGTGTTCGCTTCAGCAACCGACTGCTCCTAACATGTGAGGGCAGGTTGTCTTTCACGTCCAGGACTTCAAGAAACACATGGCCCAGATCCCTTCTAACATCAGTCTGGCCCTGTCCTACCCCTGTCCTGAAGGCAGTATGACTTTCGCTTCGTGGTGAGACCAGAATACATCTGATAGCACCGCCTGGCACAGATGCAACATGCTCCTAACACACATCCACAAATCTAATAATTCTGCCCTGCTGCCAATCAGTTGTTAATAAGAGTTTGAAATGAGAGTACTGTAGTTTTGGAATACAATATTTGATTGATTTGGTTAATATGCTGAAGGCATATCCAAATGTATCACTGTTCTTAGATTAAAATTTTGCAAAAAACTATATTAACATAAAATGTATGCATGCACTTGAATAAAAGGTGTTTGAACATACAGGGATGAGGATTATGCTTTTTCCATGTCTATTATTACTCCCATGGATGGGGTCATTCCTTCAATCATATTCCGTTAGTGAAATACTGAAAGAGGAATTGGGTTAAAAAGTATCTGTTCCTCTTTGACCAAACTTCTCTTAACCTATATGAGACCTTCAGGTTTAGGAGCGCATAATTAGCACAGATACTGGATGCCTGGAATCATCTCTAAGGATTAAAACCATAGAAATACTGGAACAGACATTACATTTAAGTCAACCCCCATGATGGGTGGCCGGCGGCCATATTGAGTTACCAGTCAGATTGCCGCTGGTCTAAGGGGATTTATCCTATTTAGTAATTACTTTATTATTGTAACCTTGTGATCAGTCCCAGGCTGACTGTGATTGACTGCTGGTCAAGCAAACATCTGTCAATATGACGTCAGTCATAGATGCTGTTCTAGTGTGCTGCAGGCAGGTTGGTTAGCTCAGCATCACAGAGCCACTCTGATGTTATTTTTAACTGTCGTGGAACAAGAGTTCAATAGTATCTCTGTTTATTACAGAACCAATGAATAAGGGTGGAGGCTTGACCACTTGGACCTTGACAGCATTGGCATTATGTGTGGTCTGTGGAGAGAGCGAGACAGTAGCTCTTCATTGGCATTTGTGTGGTCCTGTGGAGAGAGAGAGACAGTAGCTCTTCATTGGCATTATGTGTGGTCTGTGGAGAGAGAGAGACAGTGCTCTTCATTGGCATTATGTGTGGTCTGTGGAGAGAGAGAGACAGTAGCCTCTTCATTGGCATTATGTGTGGTCTGTGGAGAGAGAGAGACAGTAGCTCTTCATTGGCATTATGTGTGGTCTGTGGAGAGAGAGACGAGCAGTAGCCTTCATTGGCATTATGTGTCTGGTGGGAGAGAGCGAGACAAGTAGCTCTTCATTGGCATTATGTGTGGTCTGTGGAGAGAGGAGAGACAGTAGTTCTTAATTGGCATTATGTGTGGTCTGTGGAGAGAGAGAGACAGTAGCTCTTCATTGGCATTATGTGTGGTGTGGGAGAGGAGACAGTAGTCTTTTGGCATTATGTGTGGTCTGTGGAGAGAGCGAGACGTAGCTCTTCATTGGCATTATGTGTGGTCTGTGGAGAGAGCGAGAGAGTAGAGCTCTTCATTGGCATTATGTGTGGTCTGTGGAGAGCGAGACAGTAGCTCTTCATTGGCATTATGTGTGTCTGTGGAGAGAGAGAGACAGTAGCTCTTCATTGGCATTATGTGTGGTCTGTGGAGAGAGAGAGACAGTAGCTCTTCATTGGCATTATGTGTGGTCTGTGGAGAGAGAGAGACAGTAGCTCTTCATTGGTATTTATGTGTGGTCTGTGGAGAGAGCGAGACAGTGCTCTTCATTGGCATTATGTGTGGTCTGTGGAGAGAGCGAGACAGTAGCTCTTCATTGCTATTATGTGTGGTCTGTGGAGAGAGAGAGACAGTAGCTCTTCATTGGCATTATGTGTGGTCTGTGGAGAGAGAGAGACAGTAGCTCTCCTGTAACAATATTTTTATAATGGGGAATTTGTTTTTGTTTTATAGTCATTCATAAAAACACTTTTGGCTCTTTGTATCTTGGTAGTCATGAGGTCAAAAACGGACTCAAGAGACAGACAAGTTATGGCATGTGTGCATGTAAACAATAATATTCACATTTTCGGTAAGTGACCATATTCTTAGGGCAACCAAAAAATACTGCTGATCTGGCCGAGTGCTTTTCAGACCTTAAAGTCAATCTCTGAGTAGGGTATGACATAGTGATTGATCATAATTTTTTTCTCCTGCTCTAAAGTTACCCCATGTGATTTTTAAAAACTAAAACAACAACGAACTATGAGGAATTCCAGTAGGCGTAGCCTAAAACTGATCTTCTGGTTCATCCCTATTGGGGCTCCCGAGTGGCGCAGCGGTCTAAGCCACTCCATCTCAGTGCTAGAGGCATCACTACAGACCCTGGCTCGATTCCAGGCTGTATCACAACTGGCCATGATTAGGAGTCCCATAGGGCAGCGCACAATTGGCTCAGGGTTTGGACGGAGTAGGCCATCATTGTAAACAAGAATTTGTTCTTAACTGATTTGCCTAGTTAGATAAAGGTTCAATAAAAATAAAACATTTTTAAAAAGTTCCACTTGCTCTGTGGTTGTTGCAATAGGCAGGGGATTTTTTTAAACCTGAAAACAACCAAATTGCTAAGAATTCCAGTAGGGGTGCCGGAGAATATGTAGGTTTTTTAACCTGCTACACTGGAAGTGTAACTTTTAGTCAGGGGGAACAGAGCTGAGACACTTTATCCTATTACTCTGGTTGAGATGCACTATATAGGGGTAACTTGCCTAGCCATGCTAGCTTCGCCCTTATGTGGGTGCTAACAAGCATGCTAAGTAGTGCTATGTATCAGCAGCCTTTGTCAGCCAATCCAGTAAGGGTTGGAAGCTCTGGTGAGCTTCGATTGGTTACTCACGTATCATATAACCGAAGATTTGCATAAAGTTCAGCTGTGCCCAACTTTAGCCCAGCTAAGTTCAGCTCCYGCAGCCATGCTTRCATTGCCCWATGGTCCCCTGGCCTTTTGGGGGCCCCAAGCGAGATTTGGTTGAGGGCCCCCCATCTCGCAGCAAAACAATTTAGKAGCCCCCCTCTTGACAGTGGAGAGAAACATTTTACTTTTAAAGTAATTTTTTTGCAGTTCTACACGTTTTGCCATGAGAAAACTTTGCAGTTATATTACAAATGTAAATGCAATTCCACAAATCTTGCCATGGGGCAGAGTGTTTTKGCAGTTTTACAGCAAATCTTCCGCAATTCAATTTGCCATTGAGTAGAGATAATTTTTGTTGCACTTTTAAAGCTACACAWTTTGCCATGACTTATGCCTTGTTAATGATACTGGAGTGAGAATGACAAACAAAATCAAYACACACACACACATGCTTATTTTTCTATCCTCGTGGGGACCTAAAATGTATTTCCATTCAAAATCCAATTTTCCCTAACCCTAACCCTTACTCTAAACCGAATCCTTACACCTAACCCTAAACATAACCCTGATTCCAACCCTAAAGGTGCTATATACAACCTAAATAGGAGAACCCTTTGAAGAACCCTTTTTGCTTCCAGGTTGAACCCTTTTGGTGTGTAGTTCCAGGGCTGCACTGGGCCTTTAAGGGACTGAATTTGACATAACTTCTCCCCCT
>NW_019943269.1:117398-119786 GCF_002910315.2 Salvelinus sp. IW2-2015 | reverse complement strand
AAAAACGTAATATTCCTGTGTTTAATATTTCCACACTATGAGGTTGGAATAATTATTGTATAATTGTGAATAATTATGATAATGCCCTTTTAATGTAATAGCTTTTTATAAAGGCTGCCTGAAATGTCAGTCTGTTTTGGTGGGTTGGCGTTTTGGCCTGCCTGGTCACCAGGCAGTAAATTAGTTAATAGATCAATTGTAACGTTAGGAGAATGATGGGTGTGGAGTCAGGCGCAGAGAGCAGAAGTTTCACGGGAAAAAACGCTTTAATGTCCACAGTAAACAGGAACAGGTACAAAAATGGATGAAGCCAAAACACAGGCGCAAACACAACCCAAAGACCACTGTTACATAAACCGGACAGCGAAAATCAACAATACACCTCCTACGTACAATAACAACAAGCCCGCACAAACACAAGCGGGCTAAATGAACTTAAATAGTACCCACCCCAAAAAACCAACAAGGAACAGGTGAAACCAATTAGACAAAAACAAACGAAAAGGAAAAAGGGATCGGTGGCAGCTAGTAGACCGGTGACGACGACCGCCGAGCGCCGCCCGAACAGGAAGGGGAGCCACCTTCGGTGATATTCGTGACACCAATTTGAAATAGAGTTCCAAACCTCTCTGCCTATAGCACCTAGTTTTCAGTTTTTCCCTCCCAACTCAGACTACTCCCAGACAGTCATTGCAAATTCAAGCAAGAATTTAGCTTGAGAAATTGCTCTTTGCTAAGAAGCTATTTGTGTCTTTTTGACCATTTTAATTGAAAACAATCACAGTAAAAACATGATTTTTGCTTKATCCAGCAATACGATGCGGAGGCTCCGTATGGAGGGTGTGACGCAATTGCGGATCCTCCGGAGGCTTGCTGAGGCCAAATCAAGCTCCGTACGGCGATGCCATGCGCCTCCCAAATGATGTAACACTGCAGAGGGCTCTGCATAGCTGCACATTGACATGATTGGTTGACAGTAGGTGGGGGCGGTACGTCCAGTATAAACATAAACTCAGGTCCTTGACAACTCCCTTCACAACAGCTCTGCTCCGTGAAGCAAGAAGTATGAATGGCCTGACTTCTGTGGAGGCTCCATCGTTGTAAATGCTGTGTGGCCACTTCAGACGCCAGATTTGTACTTACTTGTTACCCAGAAATGATTTGATATTAAGATAAACACAGCTGCATTGAACCTTTACGCATAATAAACACTGAACAAATAGTTTCTATCTTGGTTTACATCATATCGCTCAACATCAGTGGACAGTCACCATGTGGATCTCTGTGTGTCTGATCAGCTCTTTCCTTCATATCACTGCAGGTGAGTCCTAACATGTAGACTATGTAATATGTATAGCAAAGAAAACCTCCTACCTACCCTGCATAAGTAAAAGTATCAGATAAATGTATTCAAACAACATCTGGCATGTGTTGAAAAACAGAAAGTTAGCAGAATATCTTGCAGATGAAAAATACATACTGTACGCTTCAGCAAACAGTAAACACAGAAAATCTTGCAGATGAAAAATACATACTGTACGCTTCAGCAAACAGTAAACACAGAATATCTTGCAGATGAAAAATACATACTGTACGCTTCAGCAAACAGTAAACACAGAATATCTTGCAGATGAAAAATACACACTGTACGCTTCAGCAAACAGTAAACACAGAAAATGTTGCTGGCTGATTGTTTTCAATACAGATTTAAATGGGTTTCTTGATTGTATGGTTTAATAACTATGTTTTTATAGCATCGATTTTAAACAATTAAAATGCTGATGAAATCCCAGACCTGTCCATGTTCCAAAGTCAACATGAGTGGATTACTGTTTAAAGTACGAGAAAAATGTAAAATGACGCAAAATAATCTTTTGATACAGTTACTACCATACAGATCTTATATTTGATGGTGTATTGTTAATGGAGCTCTGTAATCCTGCAATGACATTAAAAACATTATGGCTTATGTTGTTTTGTGTTTCAACAGGCTGCACTCTGTCAGTCACTAACTATGGTGAGATCACTGTCTGTGTATTTCTTCATCTGCAAATTTTCTGTGTTTACTGTTTGCTGAGCGTACAGTTATGTATTTTTCATGTCTGCAACATATTCTGTGTTTATGTTTGCTGAAGCGTACAGTGTGTATTTTTATCTGCAAAGTTTTGTGTTTTAATGTTTGCTGAAGCGTCAAGTGTGTATTTTTCATTGCGAGATTTCTGCTAAATTTCTGTTTTTTCAACACACATGCAGATGTTGTTTGAATTACATTTATTGACTTTTACCTTATGCAGGGTAGGTAGGAGGTTTTTTTTTTGATACATATTAATGTCTACATGTTAGGAATGTAGGACTCACCTGCAGTGATATGAGGAAGAGCTGATCAGA
>NW_019943269.1:111854-117373 GCF_002910315.2 Salvelinus sp. IW2-2015 | reverse complement strand
CTCTTTCTTTCTTTTCTCTCTCTCGGAGGACCTGAGCCCTTAGGACCATGCTTCAGGACTACCTGGGCCTGATGACTCCTTGCTGTCGCCAGTTCCACCTGGCCGTGCTGCTGCTCCAGGTTTCAAACTGTTCTGCCTGCTGGGGATGGAACCCTACCTGTTCACCGGACGTTGCTACCTGTTCCAGACCTGCTGTTTTAACTCTCTAGAGACAGCAGAGCGGTAGAGATACTCTGAATTGATCGGCTATGAAAAAGCCAACCAGACATTTACCCTGAGGTTGCTGACCTGTTGCACCCTCCAACAACCCACTTGTGATTAGTTTTATTAATTTGACCCTTGCTGTCTCTATGAAATTTGGAATCTGGCATGGTTTCTGTTATAATCTTCCACCCGGCACAGCCAGAGAGGACTGGCCTACCCCTCATAGCCTGTTCCTCTTCAGGTTTCTTCCTAGGTTTCTGGCCTTTCTAGGGTGTTTTTCCTTAGCCAACCATGCTTCTACACCTGCAGTTGCTTGCTGTTTGGGGTTTTTAGCTGGGTTTCTGTACAGCACTTTTTGTGACATCAGCTGTTGATGTAAGATGGGCTTTATAAATACATGTGATGATTGATTGATTTGTTCTATTGTCTTCCTTTTCCCATACACTCTCAATGTGATTAGAGCTGTCTAAATGATTTATTTTACCTTTTTTTTCTTTCTTTTTGCTCACTGCTTATTCTCCCCTGGGTTTTTTCTTTCCTGTGGGATTAAAAACACAGTTTAATACAAATACAATCATGTTCAACATTCTCACTGAAGTCATTTGCTTTTCTGAGTGTTGCTAATTATGGTCAATTACATACTGGTACCTTTGGTTCTCTTGTATATGTTACAAGCCACTCCAGCGATGATTCAGTATGCTGTTAGAACAGCCGTAAGATGTATTGGATTGGATTGTATTTGTTGAGGGGAACAGATGGATCTTTCTCCTGATAAGCTCCCCCACCGTGTTTGCCCCCTAAGGAACATGACAGTGTTCTGTCAATCTACGTGGTAACAGATGAGTCTTGGCGCTGTGTGCAAAAGAGAACTCTACCAATATTTACGATTCTGTACAATAGTCTTACAGTATGCTGTTACAATATCTACAGTAATGCTGTTACAATTCTTCAGTATGCTGTTACAATAATTTTACAGTAGGATATTAGTATGCTGTTTAGATTTGAGAATGTTTATCTACATTGTGTACATACTAGCGCTGTTAGCAATATTTACAGTATGCTGTTACATTAGATATCGTTACAGATCAGTATGCTTGTTAATACTAAGTATCTTAATTACAGTATTGTTTATATTAATATTTTATAACGTATGCTTGTTACATATCTACAAGTATGCTTGTTACAATATTTTCCAGTATGCTATTAAAATTTACAGTATGTGCTTACCAATATTTACAGTTGCTGTTAAAACATATGTGTAGAATTCTACAGTATGCTGTTACAATATTTACAGTATGGCTGTATACAAGGTCATATTTTACAGTATGCTGTTACAATATCTACAGTATGCTGTTCAATTCTACAGTATGCTGTTTACAATATCTACTGGTGTGCTGTAACAATATTACAGTATGCTGTATTACAATTTTACAGTATGCTGTTACGTATAATTTACAGTATCTTTACAATGTTTACAAGTATGCTGTTACAATATTGTACAGTATGCTGTTACATATATTGTACAGTATGCTGTAACAATACTACAGTATGCTGTTACAATACTTGTACAGTATGCTGTTACAATATTTACAGTATGCTGTTAAATGATTTACAGAATATAGTTAATACAATATTGACAGTGTATTAATCAGAATTGTCTGTCTTTACTTTGAATATAATTTGATGTCTGTCTTTGAGTCTCACTGATTCCAACCTGTACCACCCCTATCGTCCTCAGTGACGTGTGAGAGGAGGACGAGAGGTTCCCAGGAAGGTGTTATTAAACATCTCCACTCTGCCTCTGTGAGATCACTCTGGTTGGTATTATCTCAGGTTGTGTTGATATCTGGTTTAGTCCATGTGAAGCTGGGAGGTTTAGCCTGGGTGTTACATACAGGAGCAGGGCAGGAGAACAGACTGGCCTGGGGATCCATTGACCACCCTTGATGAGGTCTGACAGAGTGCAGCTTTGAAACACAAAGAATGTATTATTGGACACTATTTTTGGTAATTACAGAAAATGGTAGATCTCTACAACTACTACCATACACACCGAACCATATCATTAATGTTGTATCCATTTTGCATTTTAGTTTCCTTTTTTACCTTCTATATAATACACGATGTAAGCTTTGATATTAGCTGCATCTCTTACCATTTAACAGTGAGTTTGATGTCTCTGTTTTTCCATGGACTGATTAACCTGTACCACCTCATCGTCCTCAGTGACGTGTGGAGAGGAGGACTGAGAAGGTTCCAGGAGAGGTGTTATTAAACACTCCACTTGCCTCTGTAGAGATCACTCTGGGTTGTATTTATCTCAGTGTGTCTGTTGACTCTGTTGTTTAGTCCATGTGAAGCTGGGAGGTTTAGCCTGGTGTTACTACAGGAGGCAGGGCAGGAGAACAGACTGGCCTGGATCCATTTGACCACCCTTGATGAGGGTTCTGACAGAGTGCAGCTGTCTGAAACACAAAGCAATGTAATTATTGGACCACTGATAATTTTGTTTGTAATCAGAAGAAATGGTAGATCTCTACAACTTATATACCATACACACCGAACATATCATTAATGTGTTGTACCATTTTTGGCATTTTCAGTTTCCTTTTTTACCTTCTATATAATCACAGCGATGTAGCTTTGATATTTAGCTGCATCTCTTACCTTTAACAGTGAGTTTGATTGTTCTTCTGTATTTTCCATGGATGATTCCACACCTGTACCACCCATACATCGTCCTCAGTGACGTGTGAGGAGGGAGGACTGAGAGGCTTCCCAGGGGTAGAAGGTGTTTATTAAACTCCTTCCACTCTGCTCTGTAGAGATCACATCGGGTTAGTATTATCTCATGCGTGTTGTTGACCTGGCTGTGTTTAGTCCATGGTGAAGCTGGGAGGTTTAAAGCCTGGGTGTTACTACAGAGGCAGCGGCAGGGAACAGACTGGTCCTGAGTACTGTACGCTTCAGCAAACAGTAAACACAGAAAATGTTGCAGATGAAAAATACATACTGTACGCTTCAGCAAACAGTAAACACAGAAAATGTTGCTGGCTGATTGTTTTCAATACAGATTTAAATGGGTTTCTTGGTTGTATGGTTTAATAACAATGTTTTTATAGCATCGATTTTAAACAATTAAAATGCTGATGAAATCTCAGACCTGTCCATGTTCCAAAGTCAACATGAGTGGATTACTGTTTAAAGTACGAGCAAAAAGTAAAATGACGCAAAATAATCTTTTGATACAGTTACTACCATACAGATCTTATATTTGATGGTGTATTGTTAATGGAGCTCTGTACTCCTGCAATGACATTAAAAACATTATGGCTTATGTTGTTTTGTGTTTCAACAGGCTGCACTCTGTCAGTCACTAACTATGGTGAGATCACTGTCTACTCAGGCCAGTCTGTTCTCCTGCCCTGCTCCTGTAGTAACACCCAGGCTAAACCTCCCAGCTTCACATGGACTAAACTCAGAGATCAACAGACAACTGAGATAATACCAACCCAGAGTGATCTCTACAGAGGCAGAGTGGAGCTGTTTAATAACACCTCTCCTGGGAACCTCTCWGTCCTCCTCTCACACGTCACTGAGGACGATGATGAGTGGTACAGGTGTGAAATCAGCCATGGAAAATACAGAGACATCAAACTCACTGTTAAAGGTAAGAGATGCAGCTAATATCAAGCTTACATCGTTGTATATATAGAAGGTAAAACAGGAAACTTAAAATGCAAAAATGGATACAACATTAATGATATGGTTAGGTGTGTATGGTAGTAGTTGTAGAGATCTACCATTTTCTGTAATTACAAAAATTAGTGTCCAATAATACATTA
The DNA here is from genome assembly GCF_002910315.2 of Salvelinus sp. IW2-2015. Taxonomy (NCBI): domain Eukaryota; kingdom Metazoa; phylum Chordata; class Actinopteri; order Salmoniformes; family Salmonidae; genus Salvelinus; species Salvelinus sp. IW2-2015. Next base: position 113,324 of record NW_019943269.1, on the reverse strand, counting down.
CTTTGTGTTTCAATAGGCTGCACTCTGTCAGAACCTCGATCAAGGGTGGTCAATGGATCCCCAGGCCAGTCTGTTCTCCTGCCCTGCTCCTGTAGTAACACCCAGGCTAAACCTCCCAGCTTCACATGGACTAAACTCAGATATCAACAGACAACTGAGATAATACCAACCAAGAGTGATCTCTACAGAGGCAGAGTGGAGCTGTTTAATAACACCTTTCCTGGGAACCTCTCTGTCCTCCTCTCACACGTCACTGAGGACGATGATGGGTGGTACAGGTGTGGAATCAGTGAGACTCAAACGACAGACATCAAAATTTATATTCAAAGTAAGACAGACAATTCTGATTAATCACTTCAATCTTTTTGAACACTATTATTGATATTATCTCCTCACTTTTGGGAATCATCTGTAAATATTGTAACAGCATACTGTAAATATTGTAACAGCATACTGTAGTAACATTCAATACTGCAGATATTGTAACAGCATACTTGTAAATATTGTACCACAGCATACTGTAAATATTGTAACAGCATACTGTAGAATATTGTAACAGCATACTGTAGATATTGTAACAAGATACTGTCGATAATGTACAGCATACTGTAAATATTGTACACAGCATACTGTAAATATTGTAACAGCATACTGTAGATATTGTAACAGCATACTAATATGTAAATATTGTTAACAGCATACTGTAGATATTGTAACAGCATACTGTAAATATTGTAACAGCATACTGGTAAATATTGTAACAGCGTGCTGTAGATATTGTACACGCATACTGTAGATATTGTAACATGCATACTGTAAGATATTGTAAACAGCTATATGGTAGATTATTGTAACACTACTGTAATATTGTAACACATACTGAGATATTGAAACAACCTACTTGTAATATTGTAACAACATACTGTATAATATTGTAACACGCATACTGCAGATATTGTAACACATACTGTAAGATATTGAACAGCATACATAAATATTGTTAACAGCATACTGTGTAAATATTGGTAAATATTAACATACTGCAGATATAAACATACTGTAAAATATGTAATAGAATGCCACGATATTGTAAACAAACTTAGATATTCGTAACAGCATACTGTAAAATATTGTAACAGACATACTGAGATATTGTATACACATACTCAGATATTGATAACAGCATACTATTCATATTTGTAACAACATATGTAAATATTGTAACAGCATATGTAAATACTGCATTTGTAAGAACATACTTTAGATATTGTAAAACAACTGTAAATATTGTAACAAGCATACTGGCCAGATATTGTAACAGCATATCGCAGATATTGAAACAGCATACTTATAAATAATTGTAACAGCATCCTGTAAATATTGTTAACACATACTGCAGCTAGTAACAAGCATAGCTGTAAATATTTGTAACAACAGGGCACTTGCAGTTATATTGAAACATCCTACTGC